>NW_015172597.1:237864-265391 GCF_001447785.1 Gekko japonicus | reverse complement strand
TAAATAAATAAATAAATAAATAAAACTAGATGCTAGGGCAAAGTAGCAGTTAGGGCCATGACCATTTTGATTGGCACAGAAATGCCCCACCAAACTCCCCACTTCCATCCATCTCACCTGCAGCAGAAATACCTCAACAGTACCCTGTGGTAACCGTGCAGTGCAGGGTGATGTTGAGGGTGGTGCGTGTATGCACCTAAGTTCCACGGCCAGCAGCCACCCCAAAGCAAAATTGCATGCTGAAAATAATAAAAAAGCATCACACTAATTGTTCTCCAATGGTAGAGTAGGGTAGAGGCCAGCCAGAAACCAGCAGCACCACCCACAGGAGCATCATACTGTAAATACATGTTGTGCGCAATGGTCCCTCGAGTCTAAGCTGTGGAATCTTGTGAGCTAAAAATCATGTGAGCTACTGGAGTGAGCGATTTGGCTACTGCATAAGTAAGTTTGCACTGGATGCATCCTTCCTGCCTAAGATGAAAAGTTGTGAGCCGGTGGAGACTAGAAAACTGTGAACTAGCTCACACTAACTCAGCTTAGAGGGAATATTGGTTATTGAAAAATATAACTTTCTTTTTGTGCAGTGGTGAGGTGGGATAAGGGAGGGAGAGCCTGTGATGAATGGCGGCTGTCACACCTAGGCTAAGCCTCCTCCACCGAGGCAGGCAGTGATGGCTGGTGTTGGTGTACTGCTGCGAGACAGGAGGTTCACTGGACAGATAGACGCTACCCCCTCCATCTCACTTTCTGAGGCATTAGTGGGCAGGGCTTCTTGTTGTGGTGTTGTTGGTCTTTCACGTAGGTTGACAAAGAAGTCTTGGCACATCAGAGATGGACGGGTAAGCTGACAGGAGAAGACAGAGGCTGCTTCCTTGGTTGGGAAGTCATGAAGCCACACATTCTGTGCTACCTACAGGTGTGACTTCATGCTTCCTGACAAAGTGGGCAGCATTCACACCAGGCCATGGTTTTGGGGCAAAGGTTAACAAAGACATCTTGGCAATCAGATGCAGACATATGTTGAGGTAAGCTGACATGAGACAGAGAGGCTGCTTGCTTTGCCAGATACGTGAAGTGCTATACCTTTAGTGCTACCTACAGGTGGCACTTCATGCATCTGATGAAGTGGGCTGCATTACACCAAGCCATGGTTTCTTGGGAGATAATAGCTTTTAGAGTTTTTTGGTATTTTTTGGACGTAAACTGACAGGAGACAGAGGCTGTGCTTGCTTCGCTTAGTGCATGAGGCACCATGTTTTTCTTTGCTAAGTAGAGGTGACACTTCGTGCACCTGACGAAGTGGGCTGCTTTCACACTAAGCCATGGTTTTTGGGCAAATCAGATGTTAGCTGACACTTAGCTGGATGCTTGAAGAGCCACATGCTGTGCTAATGTGATGTGACACTTCAGGCGTCTTGATGCAGTGGGTGGAGTTACACCGTGATGGGTTTTGGGCAAATTATTGTTTAGAGTGGGGGTCCCAATTTTTTTTAGCCTCTAGCCACCTTTGGATTTCCAAAGCAGGCTAGGCAAGTAGTCATCTCTTCTGGGCATGGAGCAGGGGTCGCTGCTGGGGGTTTGGAAGGGGAGGTATTTGTGAATTTTTCTGCCTTGTGCAGGGGGTTGGACTAGATGACCCCGGAGGTCCCTTCTGACTCAATGATTCTACTAGCCACAGAGATGTCAAACTCATTGGTTGTGCAACGTGGTTGGTTGCTTGGTTTCGGTGCATGTTGAGTCAGCTGTGGTAACTAGATGGCCACAGAGGTCCCTTTCCAACTCTGTGATTCCATGACTCTGGCTGCAGAGATGTCAGGGAGAGACTCATTTGTTGCGAGGGCTGGTTGGCACAGGTTGTGGGGGCCACCGTGCACTGGTTCTGCTGCTGTCCCCTGAACAGGGGTCCGACTCCCAAATCTTTTTCAGCCTCTGGGCACCTTTGGATTTCCAAACCAGGGTAGGCAAGGAGCCGCCTTCTGGGCATGGAGGAGGGGCCTCTGGGGGTGTGGGGGAGAGGTAGTTGTGTGAATTTCCTGCATTATAAGGAATGGGGACCCACCTTCAGACCTGGGAGACTGAGCAGCCAGCCGTTCTGTGGCTCGGGATGTTTTCGCCTGCCCCTGTCTGGTGGGGGTGGGGCTATTTTCCTTCCTTAGTTGCTGCCACCACTCACTGGATTCACACCGCCTTCCTAGAGGGACAGTGAGACCCCTCTGGATGATTCCCCAACCCGGAAAGTGGTTATCTCAATCTTTGGGTGCCCCCTGGAGAGTTGGCAACCACTCTGATTTGGACCCATTTGGGTTCCTCTGGCCTCCCTTTGCCTTTTTTTAATGTGCTGAGTGGGGAATCACACACCCCTAGCTGTTTGCTCACTAGCACACTAGGTTGTGGGGGCAGATTGCTCTGGTTCTGCTGCTGGGCCTGGCTGGCAATGCAAACATGCTCTCTACATAGGCTGCTGCTGCTGCTGCTGCAGAGAGAGAGATTCTCTGGTTTGAACTAAGTTCTGTTGGTTTTGGGGTTTTGGGCACTGCCTGGCACATTGGCACAGGTTGTGAGGGAGGGGGGCAGAGTGCTCTGGTTCTGCTGCTGGGCCTGGCAAACACCACCCCACACCTCACTTAGTTTCTTACAGGGAAATCTGCCTGCCTTTTCCCCACCCCCAATTTCCCTTAGGAAACAATGGAGAACTGGGGGCACCTTCTTTGAATACCCCTGGAATTGGACTCCCTGGTCCAAACGTCTCAAAACATTGGGGGTCTTTTGGGAAGGGGCTGGAGCAGGCCTGGTCCAGATTTGGAGTCTCTACCTCAAACTCCCTCCCCCCCAGCCCCCTGCAAACTTTCCAGAGGATTTTTGCCATTGACTACAATAGCCCCATTGGATATAATGGACCCGAATTTTTCGGGAATTCTGAAAATTTTCGGATATCTATGCTTTACCGGTATAGATATTCAGGTTTTTTCGGGAATCCCCCCGAAAATTGGGTCCAATAAATCCAAATCCGAATTTTACCAAATATATATATATATTGCACACCTCTAGAAGAGGACTCAGCTGAATAGAATGCCATAGAGGCCACCCTCTAAAGCAGTTATTTTCTCCGGGGAGGGGAAGAGATCTGTTGCCTGGAGTTCAGTTGTGATACCTTGCGATCTTCAGGCTCCACCTGGAGGCTGGCTACCCTAGGCGTAGCAGTCAGCACTTCAGAACAGAGTTTGCCAGACCCAGGTTCTTGCTGTGGAAGTTCAGTGGGTCATTTCGGACCAGTGACAGACTTTCAGCCTAACCTACCTCACAGGGCTGTTGTGCAGATCCAAAGGTGGAGAGGAGAATGATGTAAGCTGCTTTGATCTCCAGTGCAGAGAAAGACTATTTCCCACCCCTGGGCAACCATTGCTGCCAATCTCCAGGTGAGGGCTGGAGCTCACTCAGAATTAAAACTGCTCTCCAGATGGCAGAGATCAGCTCCCCTGAAAAAAAAAATAGCTGCTCTGCAGGGTGGACTCTGTGTGATTATACCCTGCTGAGGCCGCTTCTCTCCTGCTTGGTCTCCACTGTGGAGAAAGACTATAGTTTTCCTAGGTAGAGGCTGCAGGTGTGGGGGGGAGTTGGAAAGCTGAAGTCAGAGAAACAGATTATGGTAGGATGATGGTTGGCTGGGAAGGAGATAGGGTTTCCAACTCCGGGTTTGGAAATTCCTGGAGATTTGAGGGGTGGAGCCTGAAGAAGGCGGGGTTTGAGGAGGGGTGGGACCTCAGACAGATACAAAGCCATATACTCTATCCTCTAAACCAGCCATTTCCTCCTGGGGAACCATTGTTGCCAAATTCCAGGAGAGGGCTGGAAATCAGAATTATAACTGCTCTTCAGATGACAGAGATCTGTTCCCCTGGAGAAAATGGTGGACTCTGTGTTGTTATACCCTGCTGAGGTCACCACAGCAAATTGATGCTGAGTGCCCAAGGCGAGGGCACCCACCCAGAGGCTCTTTCTAAAGTTCGTTGTGTTTATTTCCACAATGGGCCTTATTCCTAGTGTGTGTGTGTGTGTGTATAATGGATAAGCTGGATATGATAGCTTAGTGGGCTTCTTCCTCAGCTCAGGTAGGGGAAGGAAGGCAGACTAGACTCTCTTCTAATAAAACATTTCACGCCCAGGTGTTGGCCTGTTTGTTTGCCACTGAAAGTAAGTTTGGTGAATCTTCTGCAGCAGAGGGCCAGGAAGCAGGATGTCAAGATGACGGAAACAGAGGTGGGTGGGATCAGGACTGGATGAAGGAATCATGACAGGTGGTCCCTATGAGGATGCTTCACACCTCACATAACAACACACCACATAACAACACACCACTGGCCAGATGACTGTGGGGCATGGAGCAAATACAGCCTTAGGTTAGGGGTGTGCAACGGCCCCTTCTCAGCAACAGCAGTTCAGTAGTTGGACTGGTTGGGGTTATCGTAATCAATGGGGGATTCCTTATGAAATGGTCCCAGCAAAGGCATTGCCCTTTGATGACCAGGCAATGTCATTAGGGAATCAGTTAACCACTGTGACTAGGGATAAGATCCTCAGGGGCAAATATATAGACATATTTTCTTTATTGTTCTGAGAACTTAAAAAAAAAAAAGGGACAAGGAAGATAATCACGTCCTGGGTCCACAGAGTGCCAGCTGGTTGCACCAGAGTCCTCTAGGGTGTGACTTTTATGCTAGGGAGCTTGGCAGTGGCCTCAGATGATGCAGGAGGAGGAGGGTTGGCAGATACCCAAATCCCTCTCTCCTGCTTGCGGGTTCCCCATTGGTTTCTCTAGCCCTCTGGGTCTCACCTGCACTCTTCCTCACCAGCCAGCCTTGAGCTCCCTGCTTAAATCTTCCCCTTCAGGGTGAGAACCCACCGAGCTGTCCAATCCCTCTCCTCCCCCATAAGGATCTGGCTGACAGCCAACCCTTGCTCTCAATGGATTGCTCTCACTCTCTCCTTGAACCCACCCCCTAACCTTACCCTCAACATGGGGTGAGGCTGACACACCTGTTTCCACTCTCCTTTCACTGCTCAAACTCCCATTCACCATTTCCCTGTCGCTACGGCCAGCCTCTCCTCCCACTGGGGGAAGTCCTTCCTGTAACCCATCTGTGAGCCTGGGAGACACCGACAAGTTCTCCCCAAGCTGTGAGATGCTGTTTACTGCTTTTCTTTCAACAACCATCTGGCTTCCTTCAAGGTTTGTGAATGTGGGAGTAGGCCTGGGACCTTCACCCATGGAAAAAGATCTTGAAGAGAGAAACAAGGAACATTTTAACCAATGGAGGGTTGACAGGACCTGGGCCAATTGGTACCCTGGTTTCTTGATCTATGCAAGAGTAGTCATTAGATCCCAGCATTGGAGGGCCCTGCCCATGCTTCAGTATATGGACGTAATTAATAAAGGCTACACTTACTTCACTGGGCCAGCCTGGATGCAGTATGACAAGGCCTTTCACATGCAGGCAGCTATGAACCCAGCCCTGTGGTGGAATCAGATTCATCCACAATTGTGGATGCAAATTATGTCTCCTGTGTGTCCAACCACTGCAGAGCAATCTAACAGTGGGCATGTGGTTCACTGGCAACTCGGTGGTGTAGGTTCCCACACCCAAGCAGGGTAGGCAGTTCAAAAATGCCTGTTTTGCTGGCAGTTCACCACCCAAGGGTCCTGCAGCAGGAAGCAGTATACTTTTCAGCATGAGTGTCCGCTTTGTGCGGGACCTCATGCATTTGCATACTGCCCAAGGACCAGAAGTAGGACCAGGGCCAAGGATTCAAAAGGGGGAAAATGACAAGGCAGGGGTAGAATCAATCTCCCAGCTGACAAAGGGGCCCAGCCCAGTTAAATGTCAAGTATTAGAGCGTTGGCTGTGTGTGTATCCTAAGTTACAGGATCACACATATTTCTTGCATGAGTTTACCTTTGGTTTTTGAATCCCTTATATGGGTGAGATATGCCCATATCACATTTCTAATTTGTGTTCTATTCAGGGAATGGAGTTTATAGTTAAACAAAACATTGATAAAGAATGCAAGGAGGGCAGGGTCCTTTTTCTTCTCCCACGGTTCCCAACCTGAGGGTGTCTACACTAGGAGTGGTCCCCAAAAAAGACCCAGGTGAGTATCACGTCATCCACCATCTATCATACCCTCAGTGTGAATTGGTGAATGATGCAATACCAGATGGGTTATGTTCTGTTGATCAAGCTATCAACATGCTGCACTGTTGTGGGCTTGGGGCTGAATTGGCTAAATGTGATATCAAGTCAGTCTTTCATCTACTTCCAGTTCTTCCAGATGATTTTAAATGTTAGGCTTTGCTTTTTGAGGACAATTTTACATGGACAGGGCTCATCCAATAGAGTGTTCAGTGTCCTGTACAGCATTTGAGCTGTTCAGCTCCTTCTCAGAATGGGCCTTGTGCTTCTGCATGGGTTTGACCAGCACAGGACATTATCTTGATGATTTTCTATTTGCTGGCCAGCTCTGGGGACTGTGCCTTATTACTGGCAGTCTTTAAGGGTTTAGCCAGGGAGCTGGGCGTTCCTCTTACTCATGAGAAAATTGTCTGCCCCGCAATTGCGCAGAGCATACTGTTAGGGAACAAGCCTGATATATTTTTTATGGACTGCTTATTGCTACACAGTGGACTGTGCACATACACATAGGCTCACAGAACTGTACACTTTAGGTACACTTTAGGTCACCTGTTGTGATGATACACATAGAGGGTGCCTGCACATACCTTACATGTAAATAAGGTTTCAGCAGCACAGCATCAGGATGCTTCATTGTTGTGCTGATGGAGTTGGCCATTTCCTTTGATAACCAAATGTCCATCTGGCAGGAAATTCCAGCTCAGGAACAAAGCAGTTGATGGGTGATACGTGACCACAAGCAGCTTTGCTATGGTGGCTGTCTCTTCCCAAAGTTGTTGTTTCATTGCTCACAATAATGGAGATTTGTGCTTCTTCACCAGGCTGGGCAGCTGGCTAGATAGCATCTCCCCCACAACAACCCCTGTCTGCTTTTACCCCTCTTAAGTCCCACTTGCTATCCCCAACCCTTGCCTCTACTATTTGATCTCTTGATCTGCAGTCAAGAGACCCACACGTTCCGGCTGGTTCTGGTCGTGTGGACTCCTTTTGTTTTCCATTTCTTCCCATCCATTCTTCATTGGAACAACCAAGCTGCAAGACAGATAAGTATCGCCCTTCATCACCCCTACCTGCTAATGCAACTGTGCTTATTTCCTACTGTAATTCTTAGGAACTTGATTGAATGTGTGAGTGCATCAATATTGTTTGTATGAAACCTATTTCCAGTAAAAGACATCTATTTTAACTACAACAGCCTCATAATCCTTTACTGGTAACCCTTGGTGGGATCAGGACCTTGGTATAAATTGGCAAGAACCCATTTAATTTGCCAATTGCTGTAAATAAAGCAATTCAGCTAACAATTTGCACTTGTTAGATGCAACACCATTCCATCTGCAGTTACTTATGGCAGATATAATAGAATTCCATATTCAACTAGACTTTGTGCATGTAACCTAAAGCAAGTTGACTCGGTCCTCCATATTTTACAGTATTGTTCCCAATATGATGATATACGTTCTAGCTTTTTAGATCCAAGTTTATCTAATATGATGGGCTGGCTGGATACTTTGACGGTGTGCCAACTTATGAACAATTTGTCACCCCAAATAACAAAAAGGTAGCCCTATTCCTAAATCTGGTAATTAAGGATCAATTGCGTAATGTCTAGATGTATATGATTAACTTATTTTTCCTTGTTACCTCCTTATCTGTTTATTGCTTCTACCTGTACTCCGATATATGCCAATAAAGGTTGTGACGTGACATGAAAAAACCGAAGGGCCCAGTGTGGTTCTGACCTTTTTGTGGGTCAAAATTGACACTGTCCAGCAAATGTCTTGGTTACCATCCAACAAGTTGCGTAATCTTCTGTGCTTGGTCAAGGAGGCATGTTGGAAAAAGAAACTGTCCTTGACTGAGTTACAGCAGTGTATGGGTCATATTAACTTTCCATGTAAAGTGGTGGCCCTAGGTAGGGCTTTTGTGAGGAGGCTGTGTGAAGCCACGATTGGTCTTTGGCACCTCCATCACAAGACTAGGGTTACAAGAGGTATACAGGAAGATTTGCAGGTGTGGAAGGAATTTTTGAATTCCTATAATGAGGTTTCCTTTTGGAGGGAAGACCTTAAACATGAAGCAGAGTTGCAGATCACCTCTAATGCTGTGGGCTCATCGTACTTTGGTGTCTATTTTTGCAGACACTAGTATGCCAAGGGTTGGCCTGAGGATTGGATCCAGGCTGGTTGAGTCACTGACCTAATGTTCCTGGAATTCTTCCCAACTGTGGTTGTGGCCTGGACACAGGCAGAGGTCCTTCTCTAGGACCTTCTATAGAGAGAAGAAGAGAAACCCCACTGTCTTAGTATAAGGAGCCGGCAGTGTATTAAGGGAAGGGGGCAGAGAAATGGGAAAGCTCAGCAGTCTTCCAGCCTGTGTCCCATCCCGAGGGATGTTGGCAGTGGGGCTAGGAAGAAGAACCCCTCTCCGACATTGGTGTTGTGCAATGACAGGTCTATAAATAACAAGACCATGGCCCTTAGGGACTTTCTGCAAGAGCAGAATGTAGACCTGGCGTGCATGATTGAGACCTGGGTGTGGGAAGGGGAGACAGTAGCTCCCTCCCAACTTGCCCCTCCTGGATTCTCGGTCCTTCACAAGTAAGGGGCAGGGGGTGGCGGCGCTATTCATTCAGGAGGCTTACTCCTTCAGGACACTTCTGCCTCCGAGGATCACATGCATTGAGTGTGCCGGCTTGGTATGGGAGGCCGGGGAGAGTTTGGAGATTTGGCTGGTGTACCAACCACCTAACATACTGGCCAATAGCTTGCTGTTCCTGATGGAAGCCATAGCAGGCTGAGCGTTGGAACACCCTAGACTAATAGTCTTGGGTGATTTCAGTGTCCATGCTGATGACGCGACCTCTATTCAGGGAGTGGATCTGGTGTCGTCCATGGCAGTGCTAGGACTCTCCCAATATATAATGACCCCCACTCAGCCTAGAGGAAGTTGACAAACTGCTCCTAGCTGTTTGCCCTACCACATGCTGCCTTGACCCGTGCCCATCATGGCTAATTAAAGCTGGACGTGACGGGTTTCGAGGCACTCTGAGGGAAATTATCAGCAAGTCCCTCACTGAGGGACAGTTCCCTGGGGTGCTTAAGGAAGCAGTGGTCCACCCTCTGTTGAAAAAAAAATCTCTGGATCTGGCTGAATTGGCCAACTATTGGCCAGTTTCCAATTTGCCCTATTTGGGCAAATTAATAGAGAGGATGGTAGTGAGTCAGCTACAGAACTTTTTGGATGACACTTCCATCTTAGACCCCTTCTAGTCTGGCTTTTGCTCTGGTCATGGGATGGAGACAGCACAGGTTAGGAGTTTGGGAGTGCTCCTGGATGCCTCTCTAACAATGGAGGCCCAGGTAGCAGCCACTGCCAGGTTGGCCTTTTACCATCTTTGGCTGATCAGGCAATTGGTTCCCTTCCTCGACCACGCCAACCTAGCAACAATTATCCATGCTATGGTCACCTCAAGATTAGACTACTGTAATGCTCTCTACATGGGACTGCCCTTGTCACGGATTCGGAAGCTGCAGCTAGTGCAGAATGCTGCAGCCAGACTTTTGAACCAGCCTGTGCTGCGGCAACTGCACTGGCTGTCAATAGCATACCAAATCCACTTCAAGGTGCAGGTTCTTACCTTTAAAGCCTTATATGGCCAGGGTCCAGCATACCTACAGGACTACCTTTCTCCATATACACCCCAGAGAGCACGACGGTCGGGGTCTCAAAATCGATTGACCCTCCCTGGCCCAAAAGAGGCCAGGCTTGCTACTACCAGGGCCAGGGGATTCTCAGTGATGGCCCCATCCAGGTGGAATGAGCTCCCGGGGATGATTAGGGCCCTGCGGGACCTTTTGCCAATCCGCAGGGCCTGCAAGATGGAGCTCTTCCACAAGGCTTTCAGCTAGGGTGCCACCACCATTATAGAGCCCTGGCTCTTGGTTTTAACATCTAGCCTGAGCCACAGGAAGATCTCGAGCAGAAGGATTTTTAGTGATTACACTGAAATATGCCATCTTGAGTAACTATCATTTGCACTTTATGAAATTGTATTAATAATGGAATTGTTTTATATGGTTTTATGTGGTTTTAACTGTATTTTATGTACTGACTGTGAGCCGCCCTGAGCCTGCATTGTGATTAATAAATAAATAAAGTAGATATATATTAAACTTGCTCTGAGGGAGAATTTTAGATTCTCAGGAAAGCTACAGAACAGCCTTATACAGACAAAGAAAACTGGAGAAGGATTTGGCAGAAGGTCTGGGTAGTCAGAGTGAACTCCCATTCAAGCCAAATAGTTAAAGATGTTATTGCTTCCTAGGGGTCTATTTGGCTCTGCGGGCGAGCCAAAATAGGCTTGCCGCCCAAACAGAGTTGGGGTGACATATTCAGATGGGCCTTCAGGGCAAATCGCAGCCATATAGTACTCTCTTTTTATGGCTTTGACTGTTTTCTCATAGGATCTCATAAACATCCTACAAGATGTTCTTGTAGCTTCATCAAGAGTATGCCACCACTGTCTCTCTAACCGTTTTAGCCCTTGCTTCAACAGCTGTAACTCCTGGGTAAACCATAGAGCAAGCCTAGCGCAAGAGTGGAGAAGGCGTCAAGGAGCGATCTTGTTGATGGCTGTCAAGAGTCGGTTGTGCCAATCCTCTACAAGCTCTTCTAACAAGCCGCCAGTAGAGTTCTTGAGCTGAGAAAAAGCCTAAATTAAATTTCTAAACATTGGGTGGGAAAGTCAAGTCTTTCATGACAAAGAATAGATACATGCTACTGTAGGACAACACAGTCACTGAGGGGAACTGAAGATTTGGCAGGAAAAATCTGCCAGACAGCTGGGGAGATACAGGGGTTCATCATACCATGTATTGTCAAGTTACCTCTTCGCATACAGTTGTCAGATTTTTCAATATTCTCTCTTAGTCTCTTCTTCTCTTTTTCTATGACTGTAAATTCTTTCTCCAACAATTTAAATTTAATTTCTAGGTTCTCCACCTTGTCACCAATTTGTCTGTTCTTTTCTTTTAATTCAGTCACTACAGTGGTTGTGGCATTTAATTTATTCTCAGTTCTTTCCTAAATCATGACATTTCAAATAATTTTTCTCTATTTACTCTACTTTGTTTGATGTATCCTTTTTCAGTTCTTTTATTGACTCGTCAAGCCTACTGTATCCAATCAGAAATAAATTTTTGAATTTCTTTTAGGGTTGACATTGTTTCTTCAACAAAAGTGGCTTTCCCTTTCTCTGTGTGTATATATCTGCCTTGGAGGCAGGGGTCATTTCGTAGAAAAAGAGGTGCAGAAGCTCATTAGCATAACTTATTAGCGTAACTTATTTGCATATGGCACACCTCCTGACATCACCAGAAGTGTGTCAGAAGGCAACACCCACTGCTCAGACTCCACTCGACTGTTTTGGATTGCTAGCTGTGGGGGTGAGGGGAACGCGCAGATCAGCTCTCACAGAGGAGGGAGAGCTTGTAACTGAAGGAGGGCCGGGGGGGGGGGGCTCTGCAACTTACCTGGCTACTTCTTGCTCCTCGTGGCCCGCTTGAGGGCTGCTGGGAGCAGGGGGCAGGGCTTGTTGCATATGCCCGCCCCCTGGGCTCCTTAGCACAGGAGCTCCGCTCCTGTGCGCTCCCACAGGAAATGACCCCTGCTTGGAGGAAGTGACTAATATCTCCTGAGTTTGACATTTAAGAATTATTTTTAAATGGTTAGTGATCTTTTCATGATTCTACCAGTCATCATTCATGAATATGACTTGCATTGCATGTAAATTAAGCATGCTTCCAAGAATTAAGGGGACATGTAGGAAAGGACTGATTCCCCCATTATTATAGGATAGATGGAATATTTCTCTTCACCAGGAGAAAAGTGTCATGAGGACTTGTGTTAATTTTGTTGCACTAATATCCCTGCACACCCACTCACATTACATGCCTGGAACACAACAGAGACCATGCACCTTTACTTGGTGTAATTTCCTGTTTTTTAAATTAAAATTTAAACCTGAACTTTGTTTTTCAACCTGTACTGGAGATACAGACATGTCTAATTCTAGGGTGTGATAGTATATTTATTACTTACTGTTTTGGCACTGCAGTGACTTCTGTTATTTAATGCCTGTTAGAAAGAACCTTTTGTAATCTGAGTACTGTAGAATGATGATCTCTGCTTCTTCTTTTTTTTAATCCTGCAAAGCAGAAGACATGCTTCAGACAAATATTGCTTCAGGAAACATAGCAGTGATTTATGTTTTCCACTGTGAACACCCAAGTTTGAAGGTGAAGGCTGATAAATAGTGGAAAAACTTATTTATTTAAAATGCTTGTACATCACTTTTTCAAATTGATTTGAGGTGGTTTCCAAAGAGAATACATAACTATATTAAAAACACAATGTCTTTATGCCCTTTGACATTAGTTGGGGAAGCAGTAGCCTTATATGGGTATGCAATGTGTAGGTCTCCTTGTTGGATCAAACAGCCAATTGTTTCACTCTATTTATTGCTATAATGCTATAATTAACATAAGCTACAATAGAATTGCTTTAGCTAGCATTAGGGTTGTGTCATCCTGTCCAGAATTTCTTTGTCACAATGATAGCTTACATACATTTTATACTGTTCTTCTCTTCTAGGTAATTTCTCACATATTAAATTCCCAAGGTTATTTACAGCAAGCCAAAGAAAGGAGGAAATCAGAATTACAAGGAGAGTTAAAAGGGGCTCTTTAGCTTGGAGAAATGATGGCTGAGGGGTGACATGATTGAGGTTTATAAGATTATGCATGGGATAGAGCAGGTCGAGAAAGAAGTACTTTTCTCCCTTTCTCACAATAAAAGAACTCGTGGGCACTTAATGAAATTGCTGAGCAGTTGGGTTAGAACAGATAAAAGGTCGATACGGTCAATTTTCAATATTTGTTTACAACCCTGCAAAATATGAATTTTGTTCCCAAATTTATTAGAGCTGTGAAAAGCTTATATGCACACCCCACCACCAGAATCAAAGTAAATGGTACCCTCTCTGAACCAATCAACCTGGGCAAAGGCACTAGACAGGGGTGCCCCTTATCCCCACTGCTATTTGCGATAGTAGTGGAGCCGCTGGCACAAGCTATCAGGAAGAACGCTAACATCTCAGGGATCTCAATACATCAAACTGAGCATAAACTCTCGCTCTTCGCGGACGATATGCTGTTATATATCTCAGATCCTATTAAATCACTCCCTGCTCTGATGTCCTTACTGCAATCCTTTAAGAAGGTTTCTGGATTAGGCATAAACGACTCTAAATCACAACTTCTGCCTATATGCCTACCTGAAGATGTACAAAATATTATCAAAAACCAATACAAATTTAGTTGGGCTACAAAGACTCTTCACTATCTTGGCATTAACCTAACCTTAGAAAACTCTAATTTGCTTAAATGTAACCAGTTTGATGTACACACAAAAATCCAAAAGGATATACAAAATTGGAACAAATTAAACCTCACTTGGCTGGAAAGATTTCACCTTATAAAAGCGTTTATCCTTCCCAAGTTCCTTTTCTTATTTAGGGCAATACCACTCCACATTCCACAAACTGATCTAAACAAATAGCAAGCTACACTACGTAAATTTCTGTGGAACAACAAAAAACCACGTATAGGCCACAAAGTTTTGAAAAGACTTAAGATTCATGGAGGTTATGGTCTTCCTGATCTTACTACAGATTACAAAGCCACACTACTAGCTAATATAATACGACTTCAAAGAACATCCTCAACACCAAAATGGGTTTATATACTTTATGATCCATCAGACCCAAATGAAATCAATTCACTTTTATGGGACAATAGACCAAATGTAATCAAGACCTCACTAAAGAACAATCTTCTTTATCCATCAATAAATTTTGAGCTAAAATAAGACATAAGCTCCTCCCGCCAATTTCAAGATTTTCCATTTACACCTCACAAAACTGGTTCAAAAATAACACTCACCTGGAGTTCCGGAGGAGATGGAGAGAGGCAGATCTGTCCAGGTATTGCAACGTAGTTAAAAAGAAGGACTTTGCTCCAAAATAGACTTGGAAAAAACAGCAGGGCAAAAGATTCCTTGGTTCTTGTATCTGCAACTACAACATGTGGTTAGTCAACAAAAAATGAAAGAAGTTGTATCAAAACCTCTAACAGACTTTGAGCTCATAATTAAAAACTATAGCCAACAAAACAAGGGTATGATATCAACCATTTATAAAGTCCTGCTTAAAGCACACGAATCTGACATCTTATCCTACAAAAAAACCTGGCAAAAAGACTGTTCCAAACAGTTAGATGAAAAAACTTGGATGGAGATCTGGAAACCTTCATATAGCAAACTGCGTTCATACGCAGTCGAAATCCAAAAACTAAAACTTATCACGAGGTGGTATTTGACGCCTAAAGCGATATCTCGCATGTCGCCTACTTATTCACCAAAATGCTGGAAGGGATGTGAAGAGCAGGGGACTTTTGCTCACTGCTGGTGGCAGTGTACAAAAATAAAATCCTTTTGGGAAGAAATAATACTCAAGATACAACAGATTTTAGATATTAAACTTACCCTCGATCCTGAAACTTTACTGCTTGAGATATGGTCAGAACAAATCAACCATCATCAATATAGAAACACAATGGAAACAATGCTATATGCAGCCAGGGTCTCCATAGCCTCAATGTGGAAAGACAAAAATGCCCCCAACATCCAGACATGGTTCAGAAAATTATGGGACCAATACATCCAAGAGAGCATAACAGATAAAACTAACAATGATACAAACAAATCCCCAATCAAGACGTTCAGTGCCAAATGGTTTCCAATCCTGTCTTATCTTTCGGAAGAAGAGTACATACCTCCTTCTTGGAAAGAGTATCTGAAATGGATCTGAGTCTTCCTATTAATACTCTCTTATACAGTTTGCAAGCTCACCAAAGGTATCTTCAGCAAGGTAATTTGTTATGTAATAGTGAATGTTAATATGATTGCACATAATTCTTTTTCCAGTAAATCCCACATCTCTAATATGTTATGTAATATCGTTCAATTTAGTTCTATGTTATACAAATGTTTCATAAGAAATTTAACTATTGTTCACATCTAACTTCAATATTTATTATTGTGTTATATTGTTATGCATCTATGACACAAGCTTTATTTGTTACAATACGTTAAAATCAATAAAAAAATTAAATTAAAAGAAAGAACAGATAAAAGGAAGTACTTCTTCATCCAAAGAGTGATTAACACATGGAATTCACTGCCACAAGAGGTGGCAGAGGCTATAAGCATGGATGGCTTCAAGACGTAATTAGATAAACATATGGAGCAGAGGTCCATCAGTGGCTATTAACCACAAGATATAGATAGGAACTCTCAGTCTGGGACAAGTGATGCACTGTATTCTTGGTGCTTGGGCAGGGGGGGGCAACAGTGGGAAGGCTTCTAGTGTCCTGGCCCCACTGCTGGACCTCCTGATGGCATCTGGTATTTTTGGCCACTGTATGACAGAGTGGATGGGCCATTGGCCTGATCCAACATTGGCTCTTATGTTCTTAAAAGTTCAAAATCAAAAAGTAGACAGCAATTAAGAAAAATGCTGCACCCAGGATGAACAATTTAATGAGAGCTACAAAAGCCCCCTCCAAAAGTTATTGCCGAAATACCGCATCATTACCCTGCCATCGCTGTGTGATGATATAATTTTCGAGTCGCTTCAGAAGTGATGTAGACACCTCACTCCAACATCCGCTTGGCCTCCCGCCTGCTTCTAGTAGGAGGACCTGGCAACCCTTATCACTGCCCAAGCTAGTCCGTTTTGTTTTCATTTTGTTTTCATTTTCATTTGTTTTCATTTTAATTCAATCAAGTTGCCCACACATCCTGCCAGCCTCTCAGCAGTCCCTTGTAGCACCATAAAAACCTGTTCCCCCCCTCCCAAATTCAAACCCCAATGGTTCAACAGACAGAAAGTATTAAAAGTACTCTTTTGCTCAGCAATTTGGATTCAGTCACCCTGAGGACTCAGAAGTCAACTTAGAATTTTGTTAGTCTCTAAGGTACTACTAGAGTCTTGCTCTTTTAGACCTATTTTGGGGCACTTTAGAAAGTACCTGTGTCCTCGTTGAGTCATTTTTGAATGTTCCTTTTCTTTTTTTTTCATTTTGATTGTCTCGGTGGCTCTGTTGTGATGCTGGTACAGGGGCCAGCCCGTTTACTATCAGATATACTTGTGCATGTCTGTGTGTTTGCGTGGATACCATCTTTTCAGATATGTCTCCATATTCAAAGAACAGCATTGTTTTCTATATGGATGTATTCAATATGGAGGCATTTTTTCCAACCAGTGATCAACATTTTGAATCTAAATGTGCAACAACTATACCAGTATTAGCACAATATTTTCAGGAATCACAAATCTGATTTGTCAAACACCTTAAAGTAAATCAAAAGTAACTGAAATTGGTTGTATTTTAATACTTGAATTCAAATAACTCATTGACTGTTACTGCATGACACATTTATTATGCTTGCTACTTATTGATGGCTACTTCATTCTACTTATGAGAATACTCTATGCCTGACAGTTAATCCAAGCTAGAAATGTCAAACAACCACATTACCTCTATCAATGATAGCTTGGTTTTATAGAAAAATCTATCACAAATGAGTGGCCATGTTATGATTACAGCTATTGCATGAGAAGCATAATAGGCTAATCAGATAAATGGATCTATAGAAGACACGAAGACACAGCCAGGCAAACTGAGTTGGTGAGTATCACTGTGGAAAAGAAGTGTTCCATCCTGGTAAAGCTGTAGCAGTAAGATAATTACAATCCATTTAAAAGTTGTGGTTGCTAAGAGGAGAACTCAAGTCATTGGTAAACGTAACTGTGAATGTTTGCCACTGGGATGCTTTTTGGAACAAGAGGGAGCTGTACAGGCGAGATGATCTCTGCTTGTCCTGAGAAGGAACCAGGCTGCTGGCGCTTAAAATCAAAAAGGTGGCAGAACAGTTTTTAAACTGAATATTGGGGGAAAGCCGACAGGAAATGAAAAGTCTCTGGATGGCTTCCGGTTTATGGTGACACACTGAGCAGACTCATCTCCCGGACCTCCTGGGGATGAAATCTGCGCACCAGCAGAAAGGAGGGGAGGCGACGTCTCGCTACCCCCCCGGAGCCTGGTTGAAAGGCTCCTAGCCATGGGACTTTTGAGAGGTGGCCTCTTCGCCAGCGTGATGCTGGAAAATCGAGGCGCTTCCCCGTCCTGACGGTCCTCCTGCTGTGTGTCCATTTGGAACTAGTGACGCTGACCGGGACAAGCACTGGAGATCGAGCAGTTAAAATGGAGCTACAGCGAGGTCGCAAGACCGATTATGAACTGTGAGTCAGATTAGAGCATAAATGATATTTTAAAAAGAAAGCTCCCACCCCAAGGACTAGGAAAGAAAGCAAGAGGGGGAGGGTCACCTCCCAAGTGCACGAATTTAAATGTGAGACCCGAGGGGGGAGCGGAAGCAAAAACGCTGAAATCTGTTGAGAGAGACCAGGGCGCAGATGAGTGTATATTCAGAGACTAGAAAATCTTCAGAAAGTAAACAATCCATAAAGATGGCGGGGAAGAGGACTGAGAAAGAAAAACTTTTAAAAGTGAAAGTAGATGGGAGCCCTCGTCCAGAAGCAACCACCGAGTTGGCTAAAACATTTGCAGAATCCCTGTGCCCCCTGCTAGATTAGATGACTAATCTCAAGGAACAGCTGTCACTACTCAGCAGCTTCAATTGAATGAGACTCTTAAAATCACAGAGCAAGCAGCTGAGAAAGTGAAAGAAGTTGACGGCAGTACCCAAAAGGTGGAGAAAAAGATGCAAAGATTGGAAAAGAAGCACATTTCTACAGAAGAACGACTTTTACAGTTACAAATGGAAAAAAGGCAAACTTGGTCCTACGATTTCAAGGTGTCCCAGAATTCAAAGGCGAGAATCTGAAGCAAGTGATGAGTAATGAATTATCCCCAGTGACAGATTTGGAGTATCTTATGAGTGAAATGGATGTGGCCTACAGGTCTTATTATGTATACATAAAGAAGAAGAATCTGCCTGGGGAAATAGTAATGAGATTCTCGAAGAGGCACGTGAGGGATTCTATCGTGAGAGCGATGGCAGGGACACCCTTGAAAATTGGGGACAGTACCATCAGGATTCTGAAAGACATTCCATTTGAAATAAGACAAAGGAGAAAGAAATATAAAGATGTAATTCTTTTTCTTCAAACAAATGCAATTAGCTACAGGCAGTGTTCCCTCTAAGCTGAGTTAGTGTGAGCTAGCTCACAGTTTTTTAGCCTCCGGCTCACACATTTTTATCTTAGCTCATGAAGGAGGGCTCCAGAGCAGCCTAATTTATGCAGTAGCCAAGTCACTTGCTCACAACTTTGATGGCAGTCGCTCATAAAGTGGAATTTTTGTGCACAAGACTCCACGGCTTAGAGGGAACATTGGCTACAGGTGTTTATGTCCAGAGGGCGTAACCTTCAAACTTCAGGATAAAAAAGAAAAGATTGACTCTGTTTCCAAAGCACAGGACTTTTTGAGAATCCAGTTGGGCAAGCCAGAGGAGGTGGATAAAGAACAGAAGGACAGTAAGTCCAGTGGTGAGCTGGACACGGGGTATTCTGGAGAGGACTCTCTTTCTGAAAAGGGGGCAGCTGCCCCTAAAAGTCCATATAAACTGAGGAAAAGACAAGAAAAGAAAAAATGAAGGCTGAAGGACTCTGAATTGTGCCTTTGAAAATATTGTTTTTATTAATGGGATGCTCTGGTGTTTCTCTTTAACAGTTAAATCTAAGTGTTAAAAGATATTTTAGCATGTCTGACTAAGTTCAAAAGATATCAGTGATTTAAGGAATAATTTTGTACTTAAGCTGTTTTAATGATCTCCTTCTCTTGGGGTTTTAATTAGTAGTGGTTATCTTTACTTTCTCCTTAATTGTAGTTCCCTTCCCTTATTTCTTTGTAGTTTGTAGCCTAATTAAAAAGCAATAAAAAATCCCCTCCGGGGGCCAAAAAAAAAAAGGTCTCTGGTTCGGGTTGGCTCATCTCAGAGAGATGAGGGGGTACCTGTTGCTTTTCTACAGGGAGGTGGATTGAAATCGTCTACTGAGACCATGGCTAGTGACATGGGCTGCCTGACAAGGTCTCGAGATAGCAAGAGGAAGGTTGCATACAAATGCTAGAAGTGTCTGAGGTAAAATCGGGGAGTTGGAGTGCTTGGTGTTGGAGGGGAAAATAGACATTGTGGGTATTTCAGAAACTTGGTGGGATGAGGAAAATCGGTGGGATACAGTGATTCCCGGTTATATATTATATCAGAAGGATAGGGGGGGAAGGGTTGGAGGTGTGGTGGCTCTGTATGTCAGAGAGGGTATAAAGTCCAGAAAGATTGAGAGGCTAAGAGAATTGGATTTGCTTCTGGAAGTTTTGTGGGTTGAAATAGGGGGGCCAAAAGGAAACTTAACACTGGGAGTTTGTTATCGCCCACCTGATCAAAAGATAGAGGAGGATTATAAAATGATGAATGAATTAAAGATAGCAGCTAGACCAAAAAACTGTGTCGTAATAGGTGATTTTAACTACCCACACATTGATTGGGTCAATATGTGTTCTAGTCGAGAAAAAGAGATTGAGTTTCTAGACACTCTAAATGACTGTGCTATGGAGCAGATGGTCACGGAACCTACCAGGGGAGAGGCGATCCTTGATTTGGTCCTAAGTAACACTCAAGACCTGGTGAGAGATGTAAAAGTGATTGCACCGCTTGGGAACAGTGATCATAATGTTGTTGAGTTCAACATTTGTATAAATAGGGAATTGGCTAAAAAGACTGACACAACCACTTTTAACTTTAAAAGGGGTAATTTCTCTGATATGAGGAGATATGTGGGGAGGAAACTGAAAGGAAAAGTAGAAAGGGTCAAAACCATTGGGGAAGCTTGGAAACTATTTAAAACTACGATCCTAGAAGCTCAAAAAAAATATATTCCGCAGGTTAGGAAAGGCACAAATAGGTATAGGAAAAAGCCTGCATGATTAACAAACAAAGTAATGGAAGCTGTAAAAGGTAAAAAGGATTCCTTTAAGCAGCAGAAAGCCTGGTGATTTATCAGTGAGGCTGATAAAATGGAACACAGGCTATGGCAAATAAAATGCAAGTCTATGGTCAGGCAGGCAAAAAGGGAATATGAAGAGCATATAGCGAAAAACATAAAGACCAATAATAAAAGTTTATTCAAATACAATAGAAGCAGGAAACCAGCCAGGGAGGCAGTGGGGACCTTGGATGACCAAGGGGTAAAAGGAATACTGAAGGATCATAGGGAAATGGCTGAGAAGCTAAATGCATTTTTTGCCTCTGTCTTCACTGTGGAAGATGAGAAGTGCTTGCCCACTCCAGAACCACTGATTTCAGGAGGGGTGTTGAAAGACCTGAGTCAGTTTGAGGTGATAAAAGAGGAGGTCCTGACACTGATAGACAACTTAAAAACTGATAAATCACCAGGCCCAGATGGCATAATTCCGAGAGTTCTGAAAGAACTCAAATGTGAACTTGTGGATCTACTTACAAAAATATGTAATCTTTCCTTAAAATCTGCCTCCATTCCTGAGGACCGGAAGATAGCTAATGTCACTCCCATCTTTAAAAAGGGTTCCAGAGGAGATCCAGGAAATTACAGGCCAATCAGTCTGATGTCAATACCGGGTAAATTGGTGGAAACCATTATTAAGGAAAGAATTAACAGGCACATAGATGAATAAAAACTATTGAGGAAGACTCAGCATGGGTTCTATAAGGGAAGATCTTGTCTCACTAACCTGTTTGTGTTCTTTGAGGGGACGAACAAACATGTAGACAAGGGAGATCCAATAGATATTGTTTACTTTGACTTCCAGAAAACTTTTGATAAAGTTTCTCATCAAAGACTCCTAAATAAGCTCAAAAATCATGGGATCAAAAACTGGCTAATTAATAGAAAACAGAGAGTGAGTATAAATGGGCAATTTTCTCAGTGAAGGGTGGTAAGCAGTGGGGTACCACAGGGTTCAGTACTCGGTCTGGTGCTTTTTAACTTGTTCATTAATGATTTGGAGTTGGGAGTAAGCAGTGAGGTGGCTAAATTTGCGGATGATACGAAGTTCTTCAGGGTGCTGAAAACCAGTGAGGATTGTGAGGCACTCCAAAGGGATCTGTCAACGATGGGCGAGTGGGCATCAACATGGCAAGTGGGGTTCAATGTGGCCAAGTACAAGGTGATACACATTGGAACCAAAAATCCTAAATATAAATACACATTGATGGGGTCTGAACTGGCAGAGACTGACCAAGAGTTGATCTTGGAGTTGTAGTAGATAACTCACTGAAAATGTCAAGACAGTGTGCGACTGCAATAAAAAAAGGCCAATGCTATGCTGGGGATTATTAGGAAGGGTATTGAAAACAGATCAGCCAATATCATAATGCCCCTATATAAATCAATGGTGCGACCTCATTTGGAATACTGTGTGCAGTTCTGGTCACCACACCTTAAAAAGGATATTATAGCTTTGGAAAAAGTGCAAAAAAGGGCAACTCGAATGATAAAAGGGTTGGAACACTTTCCCTATGAAGAAAGGTTAAAGCGCTTAGGGCTCTTTAGCTTGGAGAAACGACAACAGGGGTGACATGATTGAGGTTTATAAGATCATGCATAGGATAGAGCAGGTAGAGAAAGAGGTATTTTTCTCCCTTTCTCACAATACAAGAACTTGTGGGCACTCAATGAAATTGCTGAGTGGTCAGGTTAGAATGGATAAAAGGAAGTACTTCTTCACCCAAAGAGTGATTAACACATGGAATTCACTGCCACAGGAAGTGGCAGCGGCTACAAGCATGGATGGCTTCAAGAGGGAATTAGATAAGCATATGGAGCAGAGGTCCATCAGTGGCTATTAGCCACAAGGTATAGATAGGGGCTCTGGGGCAAGTGATGCTCTGTCTTCTTGGTGCTTGGGGGGGTCAACAGTGGGAGGGCTTCTAATGTCCTGGCTTCACTGGTGGACCTCCTGATGGCACCTGGTATTTTTGGCCACTGTGTGACAGAGTGTTGGACTGGATGGGCCTTTGGCCTGATCTAAAATTGGTGTCTCTTATGTTCTTAAGTTATGTTCTTGCCTTCTGCCTAGAGGCCTCTGCGCCAAATTGAGATAAAAGCTATTACTGGTACATATGGATGGTGATTTGTACTGCATTGTTAATAAGGTCTGTTCACTAATTTTACCAGATAAAAATAATAGGCTCAAAAACTGGCTATTAATCTCTATTGAGCTCATTTTTGAATAAAAAGCAATTACTTCTGTCTGAATAATGCAAAGAGCAGCCATGATCAGAGAAGGTTAGGTTAAGAGTTTATTAGAAAAACTTACGCTATTTAAATTAACCCAAATGACCAGCATGTCAGTTCAAAAGAAACATGTGCTTTAATTTGTTAAACTGTAACCTTTGCTATATTAGAAAAATACTTTGACACAAACACTTTACAAATGTCAGCAGAAAATCCATACTCCATTTCTTCACATTGGTTTTGTGACACAGTGTTTGCTGATCTTCGACAAGGGATAAGTTACAATTGATTTCCTTCCACCCTTACTTCTTTCTCTTGCATTATGGGGAATTAAAGGGCAAAACTAACCAGCTTTTTTTTTTTCCACTGGACCATTCATATGGATATGCTATGGTAGGTAAATGCTTCCTGAAACTTAAAGGTCAGCATGATCTGTTAGAGAAGCATTGAATGGTAACAGCTGAAGCAAGGGCAAAAGCTCACATAGACCAAAAGTAATAGAGACAGTGGAGTAGATCAAATAGCAGGATATGCAAAGACATGTGTTTGCACACTTTATGCCAACTGTTAAAATGTTTTTGAAATTGAAGAAACTATTTGGATTTTATGTCAAGGCAATTCTGTAACTGAGATCCAGAAATGGTATTTAAGTTCCCTTAAAAAGGAAAGTCATCACCTGTGGCCTCTAGAATATTTTTCATATATATTTTTCTGGAATGGTGGACAGCACTGCTGGTTTGTCAATGAGAAACTGTGCTTTCCTATAAACAAACAAACAAACAAACACAGAGACAATTTAAACAAGATAACCACTAGCAGCCTGCAGTTCCTCTGTGTACACTTATTGTAGACTTACAGTACAATCCTGGAGGTGGGGGGGAGTGTACAAAGAGTTGACCAGCATATCTTGGAGATACACTGATGAAATTCAGAAATATACTAGTGGAGAATCCCAGCACCACTGTGCAATTCCTGAGCACTGGTACGGCAATGGCACATCCCCCGGGCAGAGCGCCACTGGGAAAATACCCTAAACTGCCAAGGGAAGGAGTGAGCCCAGGGACATGGCAAGAGTTAGTCAGCAGTCTAAGCATAACCGATAGGCACCCTTGGACTCTGGAAACAGCACCCCCCCATCCCCTGCCATACCCTCAGTGCTTTTAAAAGTGAAGTGGCACCATTCTAGTTCCATAGAGGTTCAAGTTCAGGTTATCTATTTGCATAGGTTCAGTTTGTCCCAAATATTCCCATAAATATTCCCAGTATCACTTGCTATCCAGGTATTGATATCATAGAACATAGAAAGAGTCCTGCTGAACCAGACTAGTCCAGCATCCTGTCACACACAGTGGCCAACCATTTCTTCTTGAGGAGCAACAACAGGGCACAGAGGTTGAGGCCTTCCCCTAATGTTGACTCCTGGCACTGGGATTCAGAAGTTGACTGCCTCTGAACATGGAGGCTCCCTTTAGTCAACGTGTCTAGGAGCCATTGACAGACCAATCCTCCATGAATCTATTTAATCCACTTTTAAAGCTGTCTGTGGACATCACTACATCCTCTGGCAGCCAATTCCACATTTTAATCACTCACTGGGTAAATAAATATTTCCTTTTATCTGTTCTGAATGCACTGCCCATCAGCTTCATTGGATGCCTTGAGTTCTAGTATTTTGGGAGGGGGGGGGAGTTCTTTTTGTCAACTCTTTCCACTCTGTGCATAATTTTATAAACCTTTATCGTGTCCTCCCACAGTCTTTTTTAAACTGAAAAGGCACATACTTTTCAACCTTTCCCCATAGGGAACATGTTGCAATCCCCTAATCATCTTGATTGTCCTCTTCTGTACTTTCTCCAGCTTTGTGATGCCCTTTTTGAGATATAGG
The DNA here is from genome assembly GCF_001447785.1 of Gekko japonicus. NCBI lineage: Eukaryota > Metazoa > Chordata > Lepidosauria > Squamata > Gekkonidae > Gekko > Gekko japonicus. Next base: position 240,898 of record NW_015172597.1, on the reverse strand, counting down.
GACTAGAACTGCATACAGTAGTCATGATGAGGCCACACCATAGGTCTATGTAGGGGCATTGTGATATCGGCCATTTTATTTTCAGTCCCTTTCCTAATAATCCCTAATATAGAGTTTGCCTTTTTCATTGCTGCAGTGCATTGGGTTGACAATTTCATTGAGCTATTTACTACTACACCAAGATTTTTTCCTTCTCAGATTCATCAAGTTCAGACCCCATTAGCCTATACTTGAAGTTGGTTTTTTTTTGTTTGTTCCAGCATACATCAATTTACACTTATCAACATTGAACTTCATTTACCACATTGTTGTTCACTCATCCAATTTGTGCAGATCCTCCTGGAACTCTTCACTGTCAAAGGTCAAGCTAAAACAGACAAAATAATATCAAAATAAATATTTATTATATGGTGTACACAATAAGATTAAAAACATAGGTTGTGAATATCAGGCTGCTTTAAGGGACAGAACAAGCTTTACATAAACTGTAATAATCTCCCATACAAAGGTGATGAACATGTCAGCTGACCAACACAGACCATATGCATTTTGGTTTCAAGGGCCTTCCTCAGTGGTTGATAATAAATACTATTAAAAAAAACAACAGATCCAGAACATATTATACCTCAATCCTGACCAGGTGTTGTTATCTCATATATTGTGTGGTATAGTGTAAATTTATGAAGCAGGCCATTGATCTCTTCACAGGGTAGCTGCATTTACATATACTTCAGGTTGTATGTGTCATCAACTGGTGTTTTTTTTAGCAGTATGTATTATTGACCTCTGAGGAAGGCCCTTGAAGCTGAAACTTATATGGTGTGTTGGTCATTTGACATGTTAATCAGCTTTGTATGGGAGATTATTACAGTTTATGTAAAGCTTGTTCTGACCCTTAATGTGGCCTGATATTCACAACCTATGTTTTTAATTTTTCTATTATAGACACCATATAATAAATATTTATTTTGATATTATTTTGTCAGCTGTAGCTTGACCCTTGTAATATTATCAGTATATTTTGGGTTGAGTTTGTTCCCCCTTTTTCTTCATCTGCTCTTCACTGTCATCCTTGGTTTACACCATCCTGAATAACTTTGTGTCATCTGCAAACTTGGCCACTGTACTACTCACACCCAGCTTCTTGATCATTTATGAACAAATTAAATAGTACCGGCCCCAATAATGATCCTCGGGGGACCCCACTGCTTACTTCCCCTCATTGGGAGAACTGTTCATTTATTCCTACTCTTTGCTTCCTATTATTTAGCCGATTTTTAATCCATAAGAGAACCCATCTTCATATCTCATGCCTGTGTCAGAACCCACAGCTAACAACGAAGTACATGCATTCAGGAATGGTTATACTTTTATTGCAAAGCTATAGATGCAGTAACACAAGCACTGTTAAGAATGGCCACAGCCAGTAGAGCATAATAGGATATAGGGTATTCATATGTACCCCCCCCCCATGGCATTGGTCAATTAGGCACCCTCCTGCACGTGGGATAAGTCAGGCAACCGTTAGGTGGCTAAAGCTGAGAACTTGGAGTCTCTCACGGTACATAGGAGCTCTCCAGACAACACACCTTCCTCCTGCACATCTGTAGAGATAAGCGTTTCAGCAAAGGTATAACAGCAGGGATAGGAATGCAATAGCAATTAACAAGACACAGAATGAACTCCACAACCCCCATGGCAGCATAGCTGACAGACTGCTAAGTTTACTCAGGAGTCTTTGGTGGGCTACCTTGCCAAAAACCTTTTCAAAGTCCAAGTAAATAACATCTACTGGGTCATCATTGTCTACTGTATGTTTTTAGTGTTTTACTGATTTTAATGAGTTTGATTAATGCTGTACTGATGAATATGTTTTAATTGTAAATCTGCATTATTGCAGATCTGTATGTCTGGAACCCACCCTGAGCCTGCTATGCAGGGAGAGTGGGATACAAATCCAATAACATAGATAAAACAAATAAAATAAATGCTTGTTCACTTTCTCAAAGAATTCCAAAATGTTGGTGAGGCAAGACTTCACTTTGCAGAAGTTTGATTGTCCCTCAGCAGGTTTTGTTCCTCTGTCTTTGATTACAGTTTCTGCTAATTTGCCTGGAACAGAAATTAATAAAGTGGCCTGTAATTTCCTGGTTCCCCTCTGGACCCCTTTTTAAAAACTGGTGCAGCATTTGCTTTTAGAGTGACTAAATGTAGTGATAGATAACATATATGGGTTAGTAGATCAACTATCTCATATTTGAGTTCCCTAAGTACTCTCAGGTGTATGCCATCAGGACCCGGAGACTTACTGATTTTTAATTTATCCAGTAGTCTAGAATTTCATCTCTCATACCTCAGTTTGGTTGTTCTTCAGATCTCTTTCCTGTAAATAATGGCTGTGGCATGGAAAAATGCCCCATTGCCCCCATAGACGGAAGAAGAGTCGTACAACAGTAGTTGGGTTAACTAAAGGCCACTTTATTTATTAACAAAACAATGGCAAGGGCTGACAGTATGAAGCGGCATGGCCAAGGCCTGGGGTCACTCAAACTCAAACCCCACCCTTGCCATAAGACGGGCAATGCACCTGGCCCCTGGTGTGTAGCCCGCTATATGCGGCTCGAACCCGGGCAGCCCGGCCATGGAATATGCCATGACGATCCCTCACCCACAGCCGCGCGGCCGGTGTAGAGTATCCATCAAAGGCAATCCAAAAGGCAGTCTGCGCATCTCATCCCTGGCTGCAAGGCTGCAGTGATGATCTGACAGACCCCTCCACCCTCCAGGGTTGCTGATAGGTGCTTACCAAGCCGCAACAAATTTTCCTAACAAAACTCCGCCCAACCATAAAGTGACGAACCTAGCCACCGGCCCCACCCTTGCCAATTCCTCAATCCACTGACAGCAGTGCAGGGTAGGCAAAAAACACCCCCGATCCATAGCCAATCGGATCAGAGGTAAAAAATTCCTACCCAGCCCCCCTATCAAAAGGGGCGACCAGCCTAAAGCCTGCACTACCTCCAGGGTGGGCGGG
>NW_015172597.1:237530-237649 GCF_001447785.1 Gekko japonicus | reverse complement strand
CACTTTATTTATTAACAAAACAATGGCAAGGGCTGACAGTATGAAGCGGCATGGCCAAGGCCTGGGGTCACTCAAACTCAAACCCCACCCTTGCCATAAGACGGGCAATGCACCTGGCC
>NW_015172597.1:202898-234881 GCF_001447785.1 Gekko japonicus | reverse complement strand
AAATGGGCCTTCTCTTTTGTAAACCCAGTCATAACCACCCAGGTGGATACAAGCACACCAGGTGTAGAGCCAGGCTCTGTCAAGCAGCAAGCAGAGAAGGCCCGCCCAGCAAGATGCAGCATCCCCCTCGTTCAACCGTGGCCCTTCGCAAAGGCCCAACAGAGCTACGCCTCCCCAATGCGGGGGGGGGGAAGGGTGCACCCACCTTCTTGTAAGCGGCCGGATCCCACCCAATTCCGAAGTAATGGGTCCCACCATACTCTAGGTAGGAACAAACACCCCAAGACAGGCTGAAACCGCCCCCTGGTGCCAAGCAGCAGGGTCCCTCTGCCAGCCAAAGTCGGAACCTTGAGCTGGCCAGCCCAGGTCACTTGTGCCCATCTCCTCAATCCAAGGAGTGGCTTGCCTGGTCCACTGAGCCCCCTTTTCCAAAACATTTCAAATTCTGGAAATCCCTAAAGTTACGGCATTGTGTGCATCCACACAGTCATATGATTTGCAGGGCCTGTGCTGATCAAGAAGTAAAGTACTGATATTCCTGGATGGCACTGCCAGCCATCTGGCAAAATTATTTACTGCCATTCCAGGAAAAACAAGAGCTGCACATTCGTACTCATTAAGTCCATATTAAACGCAAGCCTCTGCTCTCTGTATCCTTCAATAACTCTGCACTCTGCCCTGGCAAAGTGTATCATGAGAGGGGAACTCTGACCGGTTCCAGATCCCCTGTATCGTCAACTGGAAAACAATCAATATGAAAGGTGGGTCATCTCCCCCTACTTTGGAGCTCCCTAGAGAACTCTCCACCATTCGCATGCAGACCCGAACAGGAAGACCTCCATTATTAAAATCCGGGACTGCTCCAATAAGCCTAACAAAAAGGGGGGGGTTGTCTGGCTCTAAAGACATATTACCCACCCCCCCATGTGATGTCACTTCAAAATAATATATATATAGATAACAGGGCTGGCCTGTATAATATAGATATTTTATTGTATGTTATTAAATTTAATTATATATTACTACTACTACTATTCTATTCTTCTTATCAGAAATGCGCACAATTCCTTTGCATGCTCATTCATCAATGTGAACACGTTTTGACCTAACAATACATATGAGTTAAATTGGCTTGCCGGCTGGAGTAGCTTCTACTGGTCAACGGTAGGCATAGGTTCCGACTCCCCAGCTTAAAAGCCCAGCCAGCCCCTTGGTGGTGCTGCGCCGCCAATCCCGGCCGGCACCATCCACAGCCTGTTGTAACCAATGCTCCTCTTTCAGGCCCACGCCCACTGGGCCGCCCATCAAAGCACAATGCAATCCAACCACTGTAGCATGTTCGCAGGACCACCCAATGATGTAATGGCAAGCCGTCCGTCAAAATCCGAGTTCACACAGCAGGTTGGACATCACACTGTGTCCCTACTAAAACAGAAAACAGAAGGTTCAGATGATGAATTGCAATGGGTAGTTTCGAATCCCAGCATGACAATGCCAACCAGAGGCATTCACACTGTCAAACTACGTGCTGGTGACAGGATCCCATCACAGAAAGCAACTCATAGAAAAACATTTTTCCATTCTGATACACTTAATTTCGCCCCCTCACACTAGGGCCCAATCAAGCTACTCAATATTAAGTAGCCATTCTCAGTGGAAGTACTCTCTCTCCTCAACATTCAGTTTCCAATCATCATCATCATCATCATCATCATCATCATCATCATCATCATCATCATTATCATTTTAAATTATTTATTTATTTATTTATTACCCACTCCTTGCCTAGATAGAGTGGCTCACAAACGCAACCTTGTCCTCTCCCCACAGCAGCCCGTGAGGCACGTGGGGCAGAAAAAACTTCCAGAAAAACCACCCTTGAGGGAACAACTCCAAAGAACTGTGACATGATCAAGGTCACCCAGCTGACTTCCAGCTGCCCGCATGGGGAAGAAGTGGGAATCAACCAGGTCTCCCATTTGAGTCCCCTAGCCTACTGCATTAGGGCAAATTATTTTAATCTAAAGATAGGCAAGATACTATCGCTCTCCGGCTAGGTAAATTAAAGGTTTCCCTTGTTTGAAAGCCAGTTGAATCCGACTCCAGGGTTGCAACTCAGGGTTGCTGTGCCAATTTCCGCCCCCAGGCTGAGGCCCAGCACTGACCAAAGACGTCCCGGTGGCCGTGCAGCCGGAATGACCGGACGTCAAGGGGCACAAAACGATGCTACCTTCCCACGAAGAGGCACCTATCAAAACTGTTTGCAACGGCCCGCTTTGAAACTACTAGGTTGGCAGAAGCAGGACCTGAGACGGAAGCTCATCCCACCAGTGTTCCCTCTGAGCTGAGTTAGTGTGAGCTAGCTCACGGTTTATTCGCCTCCAGCTCACAGATTATTTTATTTATTTATTTTCTTTATTTTATTTGTCTTAGCTCAGGACGGATGGCACCATGGCAAACCAATCCATGCAGCGGCCAAATTGCCCACCCACAACTTCAATGCCAGCAGCTCACAAGTAGAACTTTTGCTCACAAGACTCCACAGCCTAGAGGGAGCATTGCCTCCCACCATACACTCGTGTCTCACTCTTTTGTCCGCAGTTCAGTGTAGAGCCCTGTAAAATTACTATTGGCTTAAACATACCTGACTACACTCTTAAATCTAAGTAAGGCCACCTGCCATCAGTAGATCATCCAGAATTATTCTGCATAAGGAGCGTGCTAAGATTCAAAAGGAATAACCCCATCTAGAGCACTGTAAGCAATTAGCTCACTAAATGAGCATTGCATACTCAGTTAGCAAAGGCCCTCCAGGTCTCAGGCAGAGATCTTTTCACATCCCACCAACAATCCCAAACTAGCAATGCTGGGAACAAACCCTGGACCCCTGCATACCAAGCATAATACCTTCTGCAAGCCAAGTAAACATTCTCCCTCAGTGGGACACATCCCCACTCAAAATGCACATAAGACAGGTATGCAAAGATTGTTTCCCTAATAGCCTAGCATAATTAATGCTAGCAACCAGCGACAGGGTCTCTAGAAACAATAATCTAGTAGTAGATACTAACTACCCTCCCTCAAGCTGATTCCTTCAAGTACCGGTCTTACAACAGGGACTGTGCCTACCCCACGCAACACTCAAATACTTATGACCATTTAGAATCAGTGAAGTGGCCTGATTCCAATCAAATAGGGAGGCTATGGTATCGACAGGGCGTTCCTAGCACCCACTTGTAGCACTGGTTCAGCGGGCATTCCCCGCATAGAAGATAGGGGTAACAGAGCTGGCCTGTAAGTTTGCTAATTAGTCACCCTTTGAGATACATATAGGGTGGAAAGCCAGCAGGAAAATGTTGCACAGCCACTAAGAGAAGGGAGTATCACATCAACCCACATGGAAACGTAGTCACTAAACTAACCACTTCTAACACACCTCCTTAATGGCTGCCCCACACAAGTCCTACCCAAAATTGACCACCTAGTTATGTAATGGCTGTAATTAGACAATGGCTGCCTAAAACAGACCCCAAAATGGCCCCTCCAATTAATGCAGGCTTTAAAATTACACATCATGAAGAGCCAAAACCTTTCCAGGGCATCAGGCAGAGTTCTTTCACATCACCTACTACTTGGTCCCTTCATTACAGATTATGGGGATTGAACCTGGGACCTTCCGCATGGCAAGCAGATGCTCACACCTTGATGCTACCACCTTAAGCCGGGCCCCTGCCTCAAAGCCTGATGCAAGGCTATGGAATGCAGAGGGAGGCAGGGACGCCCCAGAATGAGGCAGCCCAACCCAGCTGCACCCCCACTGCTTACCCCCAGTCCCCAGGGCAAGATCACATGACTGCAAGGAGGGGGGGCAATATGTGGGAACAGGCAGATGATGAGTGTAAGGCTGGGCCCACAGTCCCCCACAAATTCTCCACCCCCCTGCAGGTCTCCCCAGTGGGGTTAATATATGGGGCAGAAGGAGGAAAGGGTTGGGGGGGCGGGCGGCCCCACCAACTGCAGCCACTTCACCATGGCCTAAGACGGTTCCCCCCAACCCCAAAAAAGGGACACTTGTGAAAAACCCACCAGGATGTCAAGGCTCCGATGCGGCCCAATTCCAGCCCCCAGCGGCCCCGAGCCAAAGAGCAAGCAGCCGATGTGGACAGGCCCCAAACAAGCCCCAACATAGCATGGCCCCTCAATCATGCCACCAGCGCAGCCCCAATACTGCAGCCGCTAATGCAGCCCGCTCTAGCCGCGCACGGCCCCGCACCAGCCGCAACACGGCCAAACGCTTATCCTGGTGCGCGGCTCCACCTTCACCCAGAACTCCCTGCTGGGCGCCTCAACTCTCCGACATGACTGCTCCATCTTAAAAGCTGCTTTTCTGAACGCCGTTGCACCGCCGCGCCGCCGCACATTTTTTTAAAAAAACAAACAAAACAAAAACACTGGACTTGCAGCCTAACTTCCAGGTGTGCTCGGAGCTGTTACTGCTGCCGAGCACGAGGCGCAGACTGCCTGGATGGGGCCAGAGCCCGCCGTTAAGACGGCGCTGGCCCCGCCCCTCAAAGTACCTGGCTGCAAGAGCCGAACTCCTCCCTCCTTTCACAGAGGCAAAGACGGCTCCCAGCAGTATGCCTTCAGCATCTGCTGGGGAGCCGGATTCTTTCCACAGTAAACACATAAGCAAAAAATTGATTGAGTTTCTGTGTCATCTCCCCATCTTCTTTCATCTTCTCTCTAGTGAGAGGATATGAGAAACCAGAGCTTAAAATAAGTACAAAAGATTTTTTTTTAAGTTAAAACATTGGGGAGGAAGGATGCATCACTGAGGAATGCCCAGTGAAACAACAAAAGGCTTCACCAGCTGGCAGAAAGTGGCAAATCTCCCAGGGAGAGAATTTCAGAGTTTCAGTGCCACTACTGCAAAGACACTCTCTCACCTTCTAAGTTGCACCCTTCTAAATCCACTGATTTCCGATTAGGATCAGGGATGTTAAAACACCTGCCACCTGGTCTCACTTCTAGTCTGTCAGAGATGATCAGGCAGGCAATTAATTGACAGGCTGTTTGGGTGGTAGCAACTTGTTCATGTGTACTTACAAACAGGCTACTTGCAGGCATCAGAAGCTGACTTCCAGCTGATGTGAGCCCAGCTGGGAGTTGGTTTCAGATCTCCTCATGGGGAATTTTTTCTTTGTACCCAGAGGGGGTGCTGGAAGTTGGGTTATTCTGATGGCCCATCCTAGAGCTTTGCAGCTTCCCAAACTTGCTGAGATGCAGCAAATTCAGTGGGAGGATCAAAAGTCTAGATGATTTTCCTTCTCTTCTCCCCACCCTAAGCTGTCTGCTTGTACTGTATACAAAAGGAGGGGGATAGCTCTTGTTCTCTGCAGTTTGGGCAGGAGAGGGGGGAAGATATATTGCTTCCCTGCAGCCCAAGCAGATAGTTTGATGTGAGGAGAAACCAGGCTGTCAGCTTGGGCTACAGAAAAAAAAAGAGAGAAACAGTGTCTTTGTCCTCTCTCTTTTGCAATGCTTAAATATTGTTTCTATGGTTGAGTTCAGATGGACAGTTTGAAGCGGGAGTGAGTCGTGGCAAAAAAGACCCATTCACACTGCAGCGACTGATGTGGGAGCATACCGTGAGGAGGTGCAAGGGAGTGTTCACACTGTTTGCCCGGAGGCACGGTTGTAAGGCGTGGCATGAGCACATAAGCGCATAAGAAAAATGTGGCTTTTGGCATTCAGACTTTGTTGGTGCGGGATGGACGCGGGATAATCGCGCTTTCCAGGGTTTGCTACCACTTTCACCAGGTATCTTTTAAACTCGGGAGTGAAGCGTTACAAGTTGGGTTGAGTATGGGTGGGGAACGCTGGACAGATGTGCCTGTGTGAATGGCCCATTTAATCCGGTTGTGAAACGTTCCTCACACGTGCCTATATTGGGGCAAGCTGCCCATCTGAACTCGACCTATCTCTGTCTAACTTGGGCTGCGGTCACACACACTAAATAATCCACTTTCAATCCACTTTCCAAATGGATTTTTACTTGTGTGACCTGGCAAAATCCAATTGGAAAGTGCATTGAAAGTGGATTGAAAGTGGGTCATTTAGTGTGTGTGATCACAGCCTTGGAGAGGGGAAGAGAAATGAGATCTCTCCTTTTTATAACTACAGTTGTAGTGCAGTTCCCCCCCCCGAAGGAGGTAGATCAGAACCCAACCCCCAGATGACCCCCGATCAGCTGTAAGTTGGCTTCTGTCTGACACTCAGTGGCAAACTTATTCAGCAGGTGTTGGGATAGCTCAATGTCATCTGAACATATCTAATCAATAAGTGTTGAACAGGGAAACTTTTCTATGTGGCATTGCTACTTTAGGACTATACAGTGAGCTTCTTATCCTATCTTCAAGGCAATATTTTTCACTTACTCTCAGGAGATTTTTGCACTAAGACATTAGTTATGCACATACCACTCTGTGCAATACACTGGATCATCTGTACAACTATGCACTTGAAAGCCACAAGATTAAAGTAGCATCAGGAACAGCCCAGCCTCTTTATGTTGTCTTTCCTTTTCATTCTTTATATCTTTCAAAGTGTCATTTATTATCATTTTCTTCAATAGCAAACTGTTGTTAAAAGCAATGTTAACGTTCAAAAACCACTGCAAGATGGTTTTATTCACTGCAACAAAAGGATTAATTTAGAATGTCACCTTATACGTTGAAAAGTAGGCCTTTGCTTTAAAGAAAAGTTTACTTTGGTTCAAAACCTAAACAGTGTTAGTATTTATTTCCCAAGATGTATATTGCTTAATGGATGTCAGAGATGTGATACTTGAACCTTTTTGATTAAACTCCTGTTGAACTTTAGATTGTAATAATCAACAGTCAGTACAATTTAAATTTTAGATTATTTAAGAAGTCTTCAGAAGTGCAGTCATTATAATATGAGATGATTATTGTAGTTGTTATGAAAGAGGCTGTTAAAATCCACTGGGAATGTTCATCAACATACTGTAATCAGCAGCCACAGAGAATGTTTAATTACAGTTATTTAGGTGACATGTTGATGCAGTAGTAGTGGTACTGAAAGCAAAAAAAGTTGCATGAATTAGCACTCGGAGCCAGGCAAGAGGATATTAAAAGGCATCAATATCAGTCTGAAATGTTGGATTATGTGGCCATTCATATTAATTTGCCTATCTGTGTAAATGACTACGTTCAACACAAAAGCATATTGAGGATACATTCCTCTCATTGTTGATATTTGTTTGATAGGAAAACAATTGCATTTTTTTTTAGTAAGAAATAAATTAATTGCTGCTATTTAAGTGCTTTAGAAGATAAACCCTTTACACTAAGAAGCATGTATGTACATTTCAAAATGCATCTTTATCATCAGATTGGATGAGATCTTAACACAGACAGTAACAAATTCTTATCTCTTTATATTGTTGTTATTGTTGTTAGATCACCTCAACCCAGCTTACACTGAGCTCTGGGTGATGTACAGCAGATGCACAACACCATAAAACAAATGTACAAAACATTAAAAATTCAAATATAACAAAAATAGAATGACAAATTGAAGAAGACCAGGTTAAAAGAAGTCCCAGATGGCATCCTCGAAAATTACATCCAGGTTCTGGGCTGCTTGGCCACTTTCTGGGTAGGGGAGAGAGGAAGCAAAAGCTCAAAATTAAGGAGAGGGGGAAAGGGAGAGGTTAACATGGTGAGGCTTTAATAGCATATGCATGCATAACTTGCCATCTAACATGTCATATATGGCTCATCAACCATGTACAGAAAGCCCATCAGGGGCTTAATCTGCTGCCTAACCTTGCTGTCTGCCTGGGACTGCAAAGAAATTATAATTGTCATATACCTGGAAGGCTACTGCTGGCAAACTACATTTAGTTTGGTGTTCATAAATTGTGCTAGATGAAGATGAGTAGCTGTGTTTGTCTGTAGCAGTAGAAAAGAATAAGAGTCCAGTAGCACCTTAAAGACTAACAAAATTTGTGGTAGGGTATGAGATTTTGTGAGTCACTGAGGAAGTGAGCAGTGACTCGTGAAAGCTCATACCCTACTACAAATTTTGTTAGTTTATGAGTTGTCTTAAGCAATTTATGCTCACCTGTAGACATTATTTCAGTGATACAGGCTTGACTACAGCAGCTGTCCTTCTTGCACTGTTCCAGTAATTCCAGAAAATCTAGGTTAGGATTGGTGCCCACTGTCCCGCTCTGGGGGCTGTGGGCTGCGATGGCAACACCTCGACATGCCCCACAGGCCAGGAGGGCAACACCCTGACGCACCCGCCAAGCCCTCTGAGCTCCTCAGGACCTGCCTTCCCGGGGGGGGTCAGAGCCGACCACCCTGAAGAAGAGGCAGAGAGAGCTGCCGCACGCCAAGCCAGGCGGGCATGCAGACGAGTCCGGAGCCCCTGCTGCGAGCTTACATGGCCAAGGAAGCGGCGGGGGCATCGGAGCGGCGAGGCGGTGCCAGCGGTGCGTCACAGGAGCCACTGAGGCCACCGCCGGCGTTACAGAGCCCAGGCAGCCGACGTCTCCCTAGTTAAAGGGGGCGGGGCCAAGCAAGAGGGGCCCATCCAGTCCAACACTCTGTCACACAGTGGCCAAAATACCAGGTGCCATCAGGATGTCCAGCAGTGGGGTTAGGACACTAGAAGCCCTCCCACTGTTGACCCCCCAAGCACCAAGAATACAGAGCATCATCCAGACGGAGAGTTCCAAAGTGCCCAGCGACCCAGCAATGTCGCTGGTCACCGGGGGCTATTTTGCTACCCTGAGGAAGACGGGCAGCAACAGAGAAACGACACCTGGTATCGAGACATGGGCAGGGGGCAGAGTTGGCTTAGATAACTGGGCTGCCAGTTGTGAGCCAGATCAATGGCTCAAGACCGGAGCTGGGTGACCCATCGAAGAAAAGGTCAAGGACGTTGGTCAAGGGAGTGACACCTGCCTTGCCTGCTCCGTGCTCACTTAGCTTGTCCCTTGCCACAATATTATGTTAAATAGTTAATAAAGTGGTCCTTGTTTACTTCCAAACTGTTGTCTGTCTCGTTATTCCGACTGGGGGGTCAACTATCTATACCTTCTGGTAAATAGCCACTGATGGACTTCTGCTCCATATGTTTATCTAATTCCCTCTTGAAGCTGTCCATGCTTGTAGCCACCACCACTCCTGTGGCAATGAAATCCATGTGTTAATCACTCTTTGGGTGAAGAAGTACTTCCTTTTATCTGTTCTAACCCGACTGCTCAGCAAATTCATTGAGTGCCCACAAGTTCTTGTATTGTGAGAAAGGGAGAAAAGTATTTCTTTCTCGACCTGCTCTATCCCATGCATAATCTTATAAATCTCAATCATGTCACCCCTCAGCTGTCATTTCTCCAAGCTAAAGAGCCCTAAGCGTTTTAACCTTTCTTCATAGGGAAAGTGTTCCAACCCTTTGATCATTCTAGTTGCCCTTTTTCCAATGCTATAATATCCTTTCTGAGGTGTGGTGACCAGAACTGTATATACAGTACTCCAAATGAAGTCACACCATTGATTTATACAGGGGCATTATGATACTGGCTGATTTGTTTTCAATTCCCTTCCTAATAATCCCCAGCATAGCGTTGGCCTTTTTTATTGCAATTTCACACTGTCTAGACATTTTCATTGAGTTACCTACTACAACTCCAAGATCTCTCCCTTTGTCACTCTCTGCCAGTTCGGACCCCATCAATGTGTATTTATATTTAGGATTTTTGGCTCCAATGTGCATCACTTTGCACTTGGCCACAATGAACCCCATTTGCCATGTTGACGCCCACTCACCCATCCTCAACAGATCCCTTTGGAGTGCCTCACAATCCTCCCTGGTTCTCACCAACCTGAAAAACTTCATGTCATCTGCGAATTTAGCCACTTCACTGCTTACTCCCAACTCCAAATCATTAATAAACAAGTTAAAAAGCAGTGGACCAAGTACTGATTCCCGTGGTACCCCACTGCTTACCACCCTCCACTGAGAAAATTTCCCATCTGTACTCACTCTCTGTTTCCTATTAATTAGCCAGTTTTTGATCCACAAGAGGATTTGTCCATTTATCCCGTGTTGATTTAACTTACTTAGGAGCCTTTGATGAGGAACTTTATCAAGAGATTTCTGGAAGTCAAGGTAAACAACATCTATTGGGTCCCCCTTGTCCACATGTTTGTTCACTCCCTCAAAGAACACTAACAGGTTAGTGAGACAAGATCTTCCCTTACAGAACCCGTGCTGAGTCTGCCTCAATAGTTTTTGTTCATCAGTGTGCCTACTAATTCTTTCCTTAATAACAGTTTCCACCAACTTACCCAATATCGATGTCAGATTGACTGGCCTGTAATTTCCCGGATCTTCTCTGGAACCCTTTTTAAAGATGTGAGTGACATTAGCTACCTTCCAGTCCTCAGGAATGGAGGCAAATTTTAATGAAAGATCACACATTTTTGTAAGGAGATCCACAAGTTCACATTTGAATTTTTTCAGAACTCTTGGATGTATGCCATCCGGGCTTGGTGATTTTAACAGTTTTTAAGTTGTCTATTAGTCATAGGACCTCCTCTCTCATCACCTCAATCTGACTCAGGTCTTTCAACACCCCTTTTGAAATTAGTGGTTCTGGAGTGGGCAAGCACTTCTCATCTTCCACAGTGAAGACAGAGGTTAAAAAATGCATTCAGCTTCTCAGCCATTTCCCTATCATCCTTCAGTACTCTTTTACCCCTTGGTCATCCAGGAGCCCCACTGCCTCCCTGGCTGGTTTCCTGCTTCTAATGTATTTGAAGAAAGTTTTATTGTTGGTCTTTATGTTTTATTGTTGGTCCATAAGTTTTTTGCTATATGCTCCTCACATGCTCCACAAAGGCTTTTGTCTATGAAGGCTCTTGTCTATGAATACTTGTTTGGTGAAACAAGGCATTTGTTAGGCTCCAGAGAAAGTGAGGAGTGTTTTTTTGCATTGATCAAACAAGTTAATTTCTTTAGTTGCAGTCATTTCAATATATGCTAACTTTCTCTGGTTAAGAACCATAGGCTGCAATTCTATGTATGGTGACTTGGTAGAAATAGCCTATTGAGTTGCCTCAGTACTGTGTGCTATTTTTGCTAATGTGGACAAAGCCTGGCTACCTTTTGGGTAGTGAAGATTTTTTATTTGAAGACTGTTGTAAGACTCAACTTTAAATGTCCAGCTTTTGCTGAAAACATTATTTTGCTGTCAACCCTAATTTTCCTTTCCCAAAAATCACTGAGGACAGGAGAATTTGGGAAGACGTTGCCTGCCTCTAAGCATCTGCAGAGTAAAAGTGTGAAGTTATCCAGAGTTTTTCTTCCTGCCCCTCCTCTCTTGAATTTCCCTTAGTTAGGTAGTCTTAGATAGAGTTGAAGAGTACATGATACAGCTATGTTGTTAAAGTGAAGCTGGTTTGGATGTAGGATGTCCATTCATGAAACACCTACTATGTGTGTTTAAAGTGCTGTCAAAACACAGCCAACTTATGGTGACTCTTCAAAGGAGTTCAAGGCAAGAGTTGAGCAGAGGTGATTTACCATTGCCTTCCTCTGCAGAGTCTTCCTTGGTGATCTTCCTTCCAAGTAGCAACCCTGCTTAGCTTTCAAGATTTGATGAGGTCAGGTTATACCATGCCACCTTCCCTCCCCACGGCTCGGCTGTTTCTCTTTTTTTTTGTGTAGTCACTTTAAAGGGACTGCATAAGAAAGCCAGAGAAACTCTGAGTCCCTTTTAACCCCCACTTTCTGCACTATCCATGAACCACCATGAACTGCTTCACGAATCACAAACAGGGCAAAAATGAGAAGTTTTGCTTCGTAGTTTGGTTTGTGCCCATACCTAACTGCAGTCACTTTGCAATGAACCCAATGACCACCTTGGAGAGCACATGGAGCTTTGGATCTTGTTCACCCACCATTTGCCTCCTTGTGTTTGATGCACCAAGAAAAAAAATAATGTACTACAAAATTAGGTCTTATATGAAATGACAGAGATTGATGGATAGTGACTCTGATATATGAAAAAGGGTTGTCAAGATGCTTATTGTGGTTACAGAAAAAAATTACAATGGACTAAAGCAGAGATGTGGAAGGGAATCAGGTAACTCTTTTCAAATTAACCATTGTTTACCAGTCTCTCCCTGGCCCCTGCCACACGGCAGGGAAAACACCCGGCAAAGCGCGGCTAAATAGAGCCGCAGTAAAAAAGAGACGCGCGGGCGGGATCCCACGGATCCCGTGCACCGCGCACCATTGCTCCCCAGCACGATCAGATGCCGGGGAGGAAGGGATGCTCGGGAGGGGGAGGATGCCGAACGGCGCATGCTCACGCATGCGCAGTTCGGCTGGGGGGCGGAAATGCGCCGGTGGCAAGACGCGCCACCGATCCCACGGTCAGCGTTGATGCGGCCCAAACAGATGAACCACCTAGGTAGGTGGTTCAGTTTTGAAGCGCTTCATCGGGGGAAGGGCAGGATCGGAGACGGGAGCGCAACGCCAGCCAGATGTTGACGTGGGATCGCGCCCGTTTGCTGCGCTTCCAATCCGGCCCACTCCCAGCCCAAAATGCCTCGTATGAACAGGGCCCCTGATAACTTGTATCAATGGTACTGAAAAATGGGAGCAGGAAATTATGGCGCAATGTGCTCAATTTGGCATTTGGACAAGGTATTGCTTCCTCTTGCTCTTTCATCATGCTGGCTTCATTTGTCAAGTTAACTACAGTCTACTACATAGAAAGCTGGTGGCCATAAAATAAAATGTAAACTGCTTTGGACATGAAAAAGTAAATCTGAAGTTATAAGTAACAATGCAAACTTCTTATTTGTTCTAATATCATGTACTGTTAAAACTTATAATGATGTCTAACATTTTGTTTTCTCTTTTTTCACAACAGCTGTATGTTCAATTATTTTTTTTTTCCTTTCAGGTACCCCTCCATCATTTTTCTGATCAGCCTCTTCCTTCAAAAATGAACTGATGGTTTATTAAGAATAAATCCTCTTTTTGGATTCCACATCTCTAGAGGGGCGGAGGAATGATGGTAAATTATGTCAAGAATATTGTTTTTGGTTCTCTAAATATATGTATATATAACCTGAAAATCATAATAAATAATACCTTAAGAGAATGCATAACACTAGAGGGCATCAAGCGAAGAAAGAAAAGTAGAAATAGAGTTTTGGTGCCATATAATACTAAGGTATTTTCACTCAACCCCACCCCCCAACAACTAATACCCAGTAATCATGTTGCAGAAGTGCACTGAAATGACTGTGTTTCTGCTCTAATTTTGCCTGAAAACTACTCAAGCAATAGCAGTACAGTTTTTTAGACGATAGTTATTGGCTTGATGTATTGTGAATGGTAATGGAAAGCAAACCAGCTGTGAATTACAGTAAGATACTGGTTCACCATCATCTGTACAAGATTACTTTCCCTCCAGCCCCATCACCATGTACAACTAGCTTAGTAAATGCTGCACACTAAGTATTCTAACATGAATACTTAAAGCTGATTTTAATATATACTAGTGTTCTATGGAAGCTCAAGGGAAAATCTAAGTCACTCCCTAATCATTGGCCCAATTTGTTGCCTTGTGTGCTTTTGCAGTATGCAAAATGAGTTTTAGAGCATGACAAATCCTTTTGTGTGCATGAGTGAAACACAACCCTGATAGCAAAATTGCTGAAATGGATGAGCAGTTTTATTCCATTTGTACACTACATATTAGTAACTAACACAAAACTGGGCATCGATTTTAATTAATGATTCCTTTGGATTTCACTAAATGGTCAGGAAAAGCAGTGTGGTTTGGTCCTAAGCAGGAAGGATTTTTGCCCCAGTACCCAAAGTAATGGCAACCCACTCCAGTATTTTTGCCGAGAAAACCCCATGGACAGTATCAAAAGGCTAAAAGATATGATGCCGGAAGATGAGCCCCTCAGGTCGGAAGGTGTCCAATATGCTACTAAGGAAGAGCAGAGGGCAAGTAAAAGTAACCCCAGAAAGAGTGAAGCGGCTGAGCCAAAGCCGAAAGGACGCTCAGTAGTGGATGTGTCTGATGGTGAAAGGAAAGTCCGATGTTGCAAAGAACAATACTGCATAGGAACCTGGAATGTAAGATCTGTGAATCAAGGTAAGCTTGACATGGTCAAAAATGAGATGGCAAGACTGAACATCGATATCTTAGGAATCAGTGAACTGAAGTGGACAGGAATGGGCGAATTTAACTCAGAAGACCATTATATCTACTACTGTGGCCAGGAATCTCGTAGAAAAAATGGTGTGGCCTTTATAGTCAACAAGAGAGTGCAAAAGGCAGTACTGGGATACAATCTCAAAAATGACAGAATGATTTCTGTCCGATTCCAAGGCAAACCATTCAACATCACAGTAATCCAAGTCTATGCCCCAACCACTGATGCAGAAGAGGCTGAAGTGGACCGGTTCTATGAAGACCTACAACACCTCATAGAACTAACACCAAAAAATGATGTCCTCATCATCATAGGGGACTGGAATGCTAAAGTAGGAAGTCAAAAGGTAACCGGAATAACAGACAAGTTTGGCCTTGGAAAGCAAAATGAAGCAGGGCAAAGGTTAACAGAGTTTTGTCAAGAGAACACACTGGTCATAGCGAACACCCTTTTCCAACAACCTAAGAGGCGACTCTACACATGGACATCACCAGATGGGCAACACCGAAATCAGATTGACTATATAATTTGCAGTCAAAGATGGAGAAGCTCTATCCAGTCAGTAAAAACAAGACCTGGAGCTGACTGTGGTTCAGATCATGAGCTACTCATTGCAAAATTCAGACTTAAACTGAAGAAAATCGGGAAAACCACGAGGCCATTCAGGTTTGACCTAGATCGCATCCCTGATGAATATACAGTAGAGGTGAAGAATAGATTCAAGGGTCTGGATTTGATAGATAGAGTGCCTGAAGAACTATGGACAGAGGTTCGTGACATCGTACAGGAGGCAGCAATCACCACCATCCCAAAGAAAAAGAAATGTAAGAAAGCAAAGTGGCTTTCTGATGAGGCTTTACAAATAGCAGAGGAAAGAAGGAAAGCGAAAGGCAAAGGCGAAAAGGAAAGATTTACCCAACTGAACGCAGATTTCCAGAGAACAGCAAGGAGAGATAAGGAGGCCTTCCTGAATGAACAGTGCAAAGTAATAGAAGAAAACAATAGAATGGGAAGGACTAGAGATCTCTTCAAGAAAATTGGAGAAATCAAGGGAGCGTTCCATGCAAAGCTGGCCATGATAAAGGACAAAAACGGTAGGGACCTAACAGAAGCAGAAGAGATTAGGAAAAGATGGCAAGAATACACAGAAGAACTATACAAGAAAGACCTCAATGTCCTTGACAAACACGACGGTATAATCACTGACCTTGAGCCAGACATCCTGGAATGTGAAGTTAAATGGGCCTTAGAAAGCATTACTAACAACAAAGCTAGTGGAGGTGATGGTATTCCAGCTGAGCTATTCAAAGTCTTAGAAGATGATGCTGTTAAAGTTCTGCACTCCATTTGCCAGCAAATTTGGAAAACGCAACAGTGGCCACAGGATTGGAAAAGATCAGTATACATTCCAATCCCAAAGAAGGGCAATGCCAAGGAATGTTCAAACTATCGCACAATTGCACTCATATCACACGCTAGCAAGGTCATGCTCAAGATCCTACAAGCTAGGCTTCAACAGTACGTGGATAGAGAACTACCAGAAGTACAAGCTGGGTTTCGAAGAGGTAGAGGAACGAGAGATCATATTGCCAACATTCGCTGGATTATGGAGAAAGCAAGAGAGTACCAGAAAAATATCTACTTCTGCTTCATTGACTATGCTAAAGCCTTTGACTGTGTGGATCACAACAAACTATGGCAGGTCCTTAAATGGCAGAAAGTGAAGAGGACCTCAAGAGCCTCTTGCTCAGGGTAAAAGAGGAGAGTGCAAAAGTGGGCTTGAAGCTCAACATCAAAAAAACTAAGATCATGGCATCTGGCCCCATCACTCCTTGGGAAATAGAAGGGGAAGTCATGGAAGTAGTTACAGACTTCATGTTCCTGTCAACGCAGACTGTGACAGCAGCCATGAAATTAAAAGACGCCTGCTCCTTGGGAGGAAAGTGATGGCGAACCTCAACAGCATGATAAAAAGTAGAGACATCACCCTGCCATTAAAAGTCCGCATGGTCAAAGCAATGGTATTCCCAGTAGTCATGTATGGCTGCGAGAGTTGGGCTATAAGGAAGGCCGAGCGCCGAAGAATAGATTCTTTTGAACTATGGTGCTGGAAAAGACTCTTGAGAGTCCCTTGGACTGCAAGAAGATCAAATCAGTCAATCCTAAAAGAAATCAACCCTGACTGTTCCCTGGAAGGCCGGATAATGAAACTGAAGAGAAGAGAGCACTCACTGGAGAAGACCCTGATGCTGGGAAAGATTGAAGGTCAAAGAAAACGGGGACGGCAGAATCTACATTGAGAGCTTCCGGTCGGCACGGCACGGCGACGGGCGGATCTCGGAGGGCTCCGAGACTTCCGATTCTTTTCGGCTTCATTTGGGGCTTCCCGGCTGCCGGGAAACTCCCACTAGATCTCCCAGAGAAGAGATCTGGGGCAGGGGGCTTTTGTTGTAGCCCCTCCCGCGATCAGCAACGCAGGGGGGGTGTCCACTTCGTGCCCCGAAGCAGGAGCCGAGCAAGAAGGAGAATATGGCCGCCATGTTCTCCATAGCTGCTGCCTCCTGTTTTCTTTTAGTTTTAACTATGTGGATTATAAAGACGGTTACAAGCAAGATATAAGGAAATGTGAGTACGTATATTTTCAAGACCATCGCTTTTAAGAAGACTAGTAAAGCCCCGCGATTGAGTGGGTGGGGGGGAAGGAAAATAAAGCGGCCGAGAACGATAAGGAGTAAATGGTGGCAGACTATTTTTCTTTCGGGGCAACAAATGACTATATACACAACATATTTAAATATATAAATTATATGTATATATTTTATTGTAATTAGTACTTATTTCATATAATTATTACTACTCTTAGTAAAACAACTGATCTTACACTACCAACTACGACTTTAACCTAAGCAACAATCAACAATACTAACTATAACTATAACAGTTTAACTATATAGTTCTACCTTCAAGTAATTTTTTAAAAACTGCTACTAAATAACAACCTAAGACTTAACCATATAACCACCAGCAAACTGACACGTAATTGTGTGGTTGTGCAAGCTCCCAGAAGTAACCTCCCCTACAGCTATAGCTAGGAACCAGCCATCTAAAATGGCCGGCAACAAGGAAGCTACTTGTATAAGAACCAGCAGTCTAAAATGGCTGACAACAGAGCAGGAACCCTAAATGGAGGTAGGCTTTTCCCACCAAATTGAATGCAGCAGCACAAATGCCTCTACAGAATCCTAATTAAAAATGTTGGATTCTTCTTAATATGGGCTGTTGAGTCTACATCCTCCCCCCGAAAAAGACACATAAACAAACCTCCTTTTAAAAAACCTTTCACATAAATGAATTAAGGAAGTTGAAAGGAAGGAATAAGAGTAACTACAAACAAGCAGGGGGGAGGGATTAAGGAAAATCACAAATAAAACAAAAACCTGTGAATGTGGGGGGGGCAGTATTACAGGCAAGCTAAAAATCATAAACTCAACATTTCCCAAATAGACTCACATGGACTAAGGAGCTCTGCAAAAACTTACTCCCACTCCTCTGTTAAAACCCATGCCTATAATACTCAGAAAACCAGATTGCTCCAAGCCAGATTGTTCTCCAAAATCAGCCATAGCATGCTTCTCAGCAGCAAGCAGCACAAGCTGAAGTAAGAGGTGAGAGAGGAATAATTAGTCATACTCCTTGCCTTCCCATGGGATGGCTACATCCTAGCCAACCAATCCAGCCTCCAGCTTCCTTTGAAGGTGAACTGGGGCAAATCAATCCACAGCTCTAAAGAGCCATGAATGCCTCATGTCAGAAATTCATGAAATTTGATAATGTCCATAATAGTACCTTGCTTGCACATGAACTTTTCACACACACAATGACACTCCTTTTGAGCCAAGGAGAAAGACACCATATAAATATTTAAATGAATAAATATTATTTACACCTAAACATCAGGTTGCAAATCAGACGATTTAGTTCTTGCCCTGGGCAAAAGCACCTGCAAATTGCAACTATCAACTGGCAATCAAAGAACTTGACATGAACTCTGCCAGGGAACATCGGGGTGATCTGATAGGAACTTGCCCCACGTGCAATTAAGGGGATTCAAGTATGGTATGTCCACCTGGCAAGACATTTGCCACCAAGTTGTATGAATGCCTAGTTCTAAGTATTATTAACAGCTGAAAGAAGGCAAAGTTTGCATAAACTTGGGGCCATAATGTAACTACTTCAGTTTCAAGCCGAACTGACCCTACAGACATTTATACAGGCAACGTCCAAGATTTACTGAGGTGATAAATCTGTTTCTGGACTGAATCTGGACTGTTTCTAGGCATGTGCCTGAATGCCCTTCCATTCAAACAGCAACAACAGCCTCTTCATTAAAAAAAAAAAGAGAATGATATGTCAAGGAGAACAGTTCCAGCCAAACCTTTTCCCCGATATGCCAGCTTTTTGTTTTGAGCTGTAACCACCAATTTTAATGTTTATTATTGTGTTTTAAATATTTAACTATATTTTTTGTATTGTTTGATATGATGTTACCCGGCTTGAGCCTGATTGTGGGATGAGCAGGCTATATATATATATATAGTACAAATAAAATTTACATATGTGGTGATGGTTTTGTGACAGCAAGAGAATTCATTCATGTGAACCATTAGCTGCAGTCTGAAGTAACACAGTCCAGACACAAACTCACCACCTCAGTGAGAAGCTAGGCTGCAAGTGTGATAGTTTTCCACACTATGCGGACCTCACAGGGACATTGAGTAGGCACTCCACTATCCATGTGACAAGTCAAGACCATATACATTTTATTATTTCTCAGTATAATGGAATCATGTCACTCCGTTGTCTTTTCAATTTTTTATTGCTTTGCTGTCTTCCTCTTGTATTTCTAGAGCCCTGGGGAATAAAGGAATGTGTTTGGCATTCCTTGACATTACTTTGATACTAGGCTTTAAAAAAGAAAAAGAAACAGAACAAATCTTAGCCTGAGACCGTTGTTTCGTGTTGCAGACGCCACACATCCCTTGCCACAAGCTCTTTGACCAGATCTCCAAGGGCATCATTAACTGTACCTTCAATACTGGAAAGTGCAGCAGTGTAGATTCAGCTTACAGTAGATTCTACACCTTCATCTTATTCCAAACCAAAGCCAATTACAAATAATGAGACATAAGCTGGAAGAGGATGAGGGTAGGAAAAGCTGGAAAGCACACAGAGCACTAGCTAATTTAATGTATTTTCACCATGTCATAAAGTCAACATAAGACTTGCTAGATGTCTGGGTTATTTTTAAATTCATGAGAGTCGTTGAATTCCAGGGACTGAAAAGTTGAATATGGACAGTGCAGACAAAATCCTTTGGAAAAATTATGTGGGCCACATCTAACTATATCTGTTGTGAAGGAAAAATTGCTCCAAAAGTTTTATCCCAAGATGCACTATGTTGGTCATTTATACAGAATATCTATAACCCATAGTTGAAAGCCAGAGTGGTGTAGTTGTTAGATAGTTGGACTGGCAGACTCCACTTCTTATCCCACTTTGCCACAGGAAGCTTTCTGGGTAACCTTGAACTTATCACACACTCTCAGCCTAATTTACCTCACAGAGTTGTTGTGAGGATAAAATGGAGAAGAGGAGAATGATGCAAGCCACCTCTGCTCTTTATAGGGGAGAAAGGTGAGATGTTGTTGTTGTTCAGCTGCACAGTCGAGTCCGAGTCTTCACGACCCATGGGCCACATCATGCCAGGCCCTCCTGTCTTCCATCGTGCTCCGGAGTTTCCTTAATGTCATGTTCGTTGCCTCGATAACACTGTCTAACCATCTCATCCTTTGTCATCCCCTTCTTCTTTGACCTTCAATCTTTCCCAGCATCAGAGTCTTCTCCAGTGAGTACTCCCTGCTCATTTGGTGGCCAGAGTATTTCAGCTTCAGCTTCAGTATCTGGCCTTCCAGGGAATAGTCAGGGTTGGGGTTTTTTTAGGATTGACTTATTTGATCTCCTTGTAGTCCAGGGGACTCTCAAGAGTCTTCTTCAGCACCATAATTCAAAAGAATCTATTTTTCGGTGCTTGGCCTTCCTTATAGTCCAACTCTCGCAGCCATACAGTACTACTGGGAATACCACTGCTTTGACCATATGGACTTTTGTTGGCAGGGTGATGTCTCTGCTTTTTATTATGCTGTCTAGGTTTCCTTCCAAGGAGCAGGTGTCTTTTCATTTCATGGCTGCAGTCACCGTCTGCCGTGGTCTTGGATCCCAGGAACATGAAATCTGTCACTGCTTCCATGATTTCTTCTGTTTGCCAGGGAGTGATGGGGCTGGATGCCATGATCTTAGTTTTTTTGATGTTGAGTTTCAAGCCAATCTTTGCACTCTCCACTTTTATCCTCTGCAGGAGACTCCTTAGGTCCTCTTCACTTTCTGCCATTAGAGTGTTATCGTCTGCATATCTGAGGTTGTTGATGTTTTCCCCAGCAATCTTAATTTCAGGTTCGCAGGCGGGAAAGACCGTGTCGTCCATGTGGGAGTACTGCTCAGTGCCAGGCTAGGGCTTGGTGATTGGGCAGTGTGCTACCTGGGCCAGAGTGCTCTTCAGTGGAAAGGGTTGTCTAGCAAAGGAAGACAAGGCAAAGGTTAGTTGGATCAAGCTATTAGAAGTCAGCAAATGCCTTGTGTTAATTTTCTGTAGCTGAAAATGATGTGGGTGTCTTTGGGATATTTCTTCAGTTCAGTGGGCTCAATAACATACTGACTTTTCACCTCTCTTCCAGGTTCAGATATTTGGGAGTTTTAGTACAGGACTTTATTTGCCTACTAGGTAAGTACTGAGATTTTGGCTCATGCTATGTTTTTCTTTACTAGTTACTTCTGGTGCCAACAATGAATTTCATTTTCAATTAATTTATAATAACGTAACAAGAGCAAGTTTTGAATTCACTCTCTATCCTTACATTGCAACCATCGCTCTAATCCTAGACATAGATTCCCTAACAAGATTAATTTATATAACAAAATAACAAACACACTAATCTTAAACAATTTAACTCATATTGGTAGTTCTGGTGCCAACCATGAATCTCATTTTCAGTTAATTTATGATAAGGCATCAAAAGCAAGCTTTGAGTTCACACTCTGTCCTTACATTACAACCATATTTTAAAATTCCAAACATCAATGAACAGGGGAAAAATTATTAAATTACAACTGGTAGTTAACAATCATTACAATAACACTGAATTCCATTTCCTTTTTATCTTGGTTTCTTCAATTTTCTTCTAGATTTCACAGGTTTTTGTACTCCTGTGATTTAATTTCCAAATTTCCTTTCCCATATTCCCGTACATTTAAGTTTAATTGTTTGAAGCCTTTAAACTTCTTTACAGCTTCTTGTTGGCTTCTTCTTTTTCCTCCAAGGAGGTTCTAACAAACATTTTTTTCCCACTTCTGGTTTCGGTTTTCTTTGATTCTCCAACACGCATTTAGGGGTATCCACCTCCTGTGCTTCCTCTTCTGTAAATAAAGGTTGGGTAGTATATGGCTCTCTCTCCTGATCTAGTTCCTGTACTTCACCGCCTTTGCGTTCCTTGTATTTGTTCTTTATTGTCCTTCACCTCTGAATTTATGCTTTGGGGATTTTTCAAAAGATTCTCACAGGCCAGTTTGAATGCTTGCCTCACTTCTTCTATCAATATTTTTTGGAATTGCTCCCACGTGAGGTCACAAACTTTTATGTCTTGGTCTATCTCCTCATTAACATCCACCGCCTCCATTTTTTCCACTCCAACACTCAAGCACACGTAACTTTTCAACTAAGCACATTTAAATATATTTCCAGGGTTTTAAGTCCACTATGAACAAAGCTCTAAAAAAAATAATAATAGTACTTTCAGCAGAAGCAGTAATCCTCTCTTACCCCCATCAAATCTCGTCACTCTCAGCTCCCAAACACATTTTTATGGCTGATTTTTCCATAGAACAGGGAATATCCACAAGGGGTATAGTAATCCAATCTCCTCTTTTTCGACCAGGGTATGCACCAAGTAAACTCTTCAATGTGATGTGTCAACTCATTCAAAAAGAAAAAAAACTTAAAATAAAAGGCTGGCTGCTGCTACTCAGAGAACATGGCGACCATGTCCCTGCTTCTCCGACGCTCCCGCTTCGAGGCAAGCCGGCTTCTCCCCCATCCTTGCCGAGGACAAGGGGGGCCAGAAAGAGCCTCCTGCAACTTGGTCTCCCTCCGAGGGACCCAGCGAAGCCCATCCGGAACCCGGGGGGCTCCAAAAGAGCGCCTAAGAATCAGGCGGCTTGGGAGCTCCCGAAAAACCGCCCGTCGCGGAGCCGCACGGGAACCAACCTCCATTAGCTTTGTTGTTAGTAATGCTTTCTAAGGCCATTTGACTTCACATTCTAGGATTTCTGGCTCGAGGTCAGTGATTATACCATCGTGGTTTTCAAGGACATTGAGGTCCTTCTTGTATAGTTCTTCTGTGTATTCTTGCCATCTTTTCCTAATTTCTTCTGCTTCTGTTAGGTCCCTATCGTTTTTGTCCTTTATCATGGCCAGCGTTGCATGGAACACTCCCTTGATTTCTCCAGTTTTCTTGAAGAGAGCTCTAGTCCTTCCCATTCTATTGTTTTCCTCTATTACTTTGCATCGTTCATTCAGGAAAGCCTCCTTATCTCTCCTTGCTGTTCTCTGGAAATCTGCATTCAGTTGGGTAAATCTTTCCTTTTCACTTTTGCCTTTCACTTTCTTTCTTTCCTCTGCTATTTGTAAAGCTTCATCAGACAGCCACTTTGCTTTCTTGCATTTCTTTTCCTTTGGGATGGTGGTGATTGCTGCCTCCTGTACAATGTCATGAACCTCCATCCATAGTTCTTCAGGCACTCTATCTATCAAATCTAGTCCCTTAAACCTATTCTTCACCTCCACTGTATATTCATCAGGGATGTGATTTAGGTCAAATCTGAATGGCCTAGTGGTTTTCCCAACTTTCTTCAGTTTAAGTCTGAATTTTGCAATGAGTAGCTCATGATCTGAGCTACAGTCAGCTCCAGGTCTTGTTTTTACTGACTGGATAGAGCTTCTCCATCTTTGACTGCAAATTATATAATCAATCTGATTTTGGTGTTGCCCATCTGGTGATGTCCATGTTTAGAGTCGCCTCTTAGGTTGTTGGAAGAGGATGTTCGCTATGACCAGTGTGTTCTCTTGACAAAGCTCCATTAGCCTTTGCCCTGCTTCATTTTGTTCTCCACGGTCAACTTGTCTGTTATTCTGGTTACCTTTTGACTCCCTACTTCCCACACCATTTTTTCTATGGGATTCTTGGCCACAGTAGTAGATATAATGGTCTTCTGAGTTAAATTCGCTCATTCCTGTCCACTTTAGTTCACTGATTCCCAAGATATCGATGTTCCGTCTTGCCATCTCATTTTTGACCACATCAAGCTTACCTTGATTCATAGATCTTACATTCCAGGTTCTTATGCAGTATTGTTCTTGGCAGCATCGGACTTTCCTTTCACCATCAGACACATCCACAGCTGAGCGTCCTTTCAGCTTTGACCTAGCCGCTTCACTCTTTATGGGGTTACTTGCAATGTTCCCTCTAAGCTGTGGAGTCTTGTGAGCAAAAATCCTACTTTGTGAGCTACTAGCATTAGAACTGTGAGTGAGTGTTTTGGCTACTGCATGAATTAGTTTGCTCTGGAGCCATCCTTCCTGAGCTGACACAAAAATGTGTGAGCCAAATGCTAAAAAACTGTGACCTAGCTCACACTAACTCAACTTGGAGGGAACATTGGTACTTGTACTTTCCTTATGCTCTTCCCAAGTAGCATATTGGACACCTTCCGACCTGAGGGGCTCATCTTCCAGCGTCATATCTTTTAGCCTTTGGTTACTGTCCATGGATTTCTTGGCAATGATACTGGAGTGGGTTGCCATTTCCTTCTCCGGTGGATCACACTTGGTCTGAGTTCTCTGCTGTGGCCTGTCCATCCTGGGTGGCCCTCCACAGCATAGCCCACAGGCTCATCAAACCACGCAAGCCCCCTCACCACGTCAAGGCAGTGATCCATGAGGGAGAAAGGTGAAATATAAATGAAATAAAACTGTTTCCGGCTTCCATCCAAATAAAGTACCATTTGTCTATAGGATGTTGGTGGGGTGTTGTTGTTGAGGGAACGGAATGGAATGGAGATAAAGGAGCTGAGCTTGGAATTCAACAACTGCACAGTCTCCCTGAGATATCTTTGCTGTCATTGTTTCTATCAGGTGCCTAAAGTAATGGGTTGTATCTAATGCAAGGATTGCATAACAATTGTGGATCTTCCCTGCTTTCCCTTCCCTTCAGCAGCCATATGGGCTTGTGGGTGGCAGTAAGTCCCTGAAGAAGTTAGAAAACACTGCTTACTTCTGCTGCTGTCAGAGCAGCTCTGTTGATGAAAGAGGCATGAATGGCAAATCTTGTCCCCTTTCCCTCCCAGCTGCAGCCTTCCAGCCCATGTGCTATTAGTCCTTATAAGTCTCACAGACCTGGGAATAAAGTTTCCAAGAATAAGGAAGGATACTCAAGGGAGGGGAAAGTAAGGAAGCTCCACTGATTGTTTGCTTGTTCTGACCCAATACCTTCTGTGTCTCATCATACAAATCTCCATGTTCCCTCCACATGGCAATCATTTACATGCTACTATATACATTAAGCCATGTTCACAAAATGGGTCAACTCATAAATTGCATGGATGACTCATAGACATATTTTTCTCATCAGACATAGCAGTACTATCAGGAATGAACCCTGATAGCTATCAGGAATGAACAAACGAGAGCCAGTTTGGTGTAGTGGTTAAGTGTGTGGACTCTAATCTGGGAGAACCGGGTTTGATTCCCCACTGCTCCACTTGCACCTGCTGATGTGACGTTGGGTCAGTCACAAGCTCTGGCACAGCTGTCCTTGAAAAAAGAGCAGTTTGTGTCAGAGCTCTCTCAGCCCCACCTACCTCACAGGGTGTCTGTTGTGGGGAGGGGAAGGGAAAGGAGTTTGTAAGCCGATCTGAGACTCCAAGTGAAGAGCGGGGTATAAATCCAATCTCTTCTCTTTTCTTCTGCTCTTCATTTTTTCAGGTATTTATTCTTTAGATAGAGGTTGTCTGCCATGAAACTACCTGAAGATGTACTTTTCAGTTAGTGAAATATGCCACTCTCTTGGTGGATGTCTTTTTTTATGAAGTTTTGCAGTGCTGCATTGATGTACAATTGATTGATGTAGAATATTTATATCCTTCCTTATTGCTTTAGATTCAAGGTAGCTAACAGTTGCAAAGACACAGAATAGCATCCAACAACATGATAAAAACAAAACACAGTTAAAAATGCAACCAAATCTGCCAAAATAACTTTGTTGTTCAGTCGCACAGTCTAGTCCGAGTCTTCGCGGCCCAATGGACCAGATCATGCCAGGCTTTCCTGTCTTCCACCGTCCTCTGAAGTTTGCTCAATTTCATGTTCGTTGACACTGTCTAACCATCTCATCCTTTGCCGTCCCCGTCTTCTTTTACCTTCAATCTTTCCCAGCATCAGGGTCTTCTCCAGTGAGTGCTCGCTTCTCATTTGGTGGCCAAAGTATTTGAGCTTCAGTTTCATTATCTGGCCTTCCAGGGAACAGTCAGGGTTGATTTCTTTTAGGATTGACTGATTTGTTCTTCTTGCAGTCCAAGGGACTCTCAAGAGTCTTCTCCAGCACCATAGTTCAAAAGAATCTATTCTTTGGCGCTCGGCCTTCCTTATAGTCCAACTCTTGCAGCCATACATGACTACTGGGAATACCATTGCTTTGACCATGCGGACTTCCAACAAATTCCCCCTGGACTGATGATCCCATTGTCACGTATGATATGCTCAAGGAGTTATTAATATTTCCATTGTACACTTACCAAAGAATCTGAGTCTAGCTTTTCCATTTTGTGATTCTCTTTTCATTTAGTAATACTGAGCTCAATCATTTCCGAACTCAGGAGCTGGCTTTATTACTGTTGCTGAATATTACTGTTTCAGGCTCCTCACTGATATGTATCAACTGTACTCAGAAAGATTTTGCTGTGTCACCCCTGTTTTGGTTGGTCGTTGGTGAGAGACGGAGGCCCCAATTTGACTCTAAAATGACACAGTAACCCTTAAATGCTGGTGTGACAAAAGTCTTCTTTACCTTCAGAGTGATGTCTCAGGATGTTCATTCAAATTAACTATGTCACTAACCCATTTTACCTACGCTGTCCTTCCAGTTGCTTAATTGTCAGGTTGAGTTGTTTGTTGTTCCCAAGCTTGCAATTTCATAGCACATGGGACCCCCCCCCCCCAAGACCTCAAGTCAATATAGATCAACAAACCTGGGGGGGGGGGAATCAAACTTGGCAAAATAATCAGCTAATGCTGCATTGCATTATGGTAGATAGTGGGTGCAGAACTGCCTGGAACAACTGCTGAGAAAGCCCTCTTAAACACAACTGATCTGCATGGTTAGTTACAATGGAAATTGGGACAATTTTGAGTGCTCAATAAAAATATATTTTTTAATTGATCAGGGGAGCGCCTTGCAATGTGTGATCAAATAATTATTCAAGCAGATAGGTGATCAGGTTTTTTTCCATAATGTAAAAAGGACTGAATATATTCAGTTTACTTCCTCATTTTCTCTGTTCAATGAATCTTTGTAAATTACATTATCATATTAGCTTAAAAGGTGCCAAAAGAAAGACTAAAAGGGAGTTTTATGTCTGAATTTTTGAATGGAGCAGAATGTGTAGTATTTCAAAGGAGGGTTTAAAAACAGTGGAATATGTGACACATAAGGTCAGTGTTATCAACCAGAGCCCAATGCTCAACTAACCTCAACTATTCCCAAATTATGTCATTTGTTATACTGGAATCCCTGTTTGAGCAATGTGTCAGAAGGGAACTGAATCAGATAATTTGCACTAGGGATACATTAATATGCCTTTTTTTCTTTTCTTTCATTGCTATATGTTGGCATTATAAATCTTTTTATTCCACACATTTTTATTACCAGTGTTCATGATTCATTTGTTTCTTTTATACCATCTTTATGCCATTTGTACATTATGTGTCATTTATATGCACTTGCGGCAGAAATAATGTTGAAAAATGCATTAATGTTAATGAGAGACATTTGATGCCAACAAACAGAAAAGGGAGAATCAAAATTGAAATGGAGAACCAGCAGGTATAAAAAATTTAATAGCATCCTTTTTCGTTGACCTACCTGGCCAAATATTAGAACTGCAAAAGATATATTCCCATGAGTTTCTCATAGTGTCATGTGCAGGGATCAAAGGGAGCCTGGCTTGGACTGTGAGCATCATGTGGCAACTGCTTCCATAGGGAAAACAGGAAGTCCCTTGTTAATACGGTGCATTTTTGTTCCAGAAATGGCAGTTACAGTCTCCATCTTTGAACAACACTAGCCTAATATCCGTGCTTCGCTATGGTATTTAAGTTCCATAAATCCAGTTATAATACTGATGATGTGAAATTTGAAATGTGACATTTGCTGTAGGAATTCTAACAGAGAAGATTGTAGTGTAAGAAATGAAGTGAGACATACATTTTTTTTTTATCTACTGAAGGACCTCTCTCTAGACCACATTGGTGGTTCTGCCCTCGGGTGCTAAGATCACCAGGCTGCTTGATGAGCTCACTCTGGAGCAGGCCATTTAAGAAGCAGTCTTCTGTTAAGTCAACTCTTGCTACCTTCCACGAAAGTGATGGCCTCTCTACTTGTGTTCCTGGATTGTTTTGCTCATATGGAGACAATGTTGTTCTGAGCACCTCAGGGTGATCTTACTGGTACTTGGCCTATGTAGCACAGTGCACTGCAAGAATACTATGTACAAATGTCTTTGCCGCATTCTTAAGTTGCCTCCTCTTTGTAGCATTGGTGTATCTGGCTCGATGTTTGCAGGAACTTTCTTGGGGGCAGTAAGAGGTGAGAGGTGTGAGGGGGAGTTGGTGTGAGGGAGTGGTGATGTGGTGGACATTTCTTCAGATTCATGAGGGAGGCACACATCGAAATGGCTTCTAGAAATGTCCTTTACTATTTCCCAATAAACATTCATACCCTGGCCCTGCTCCTACACCTGACAGACACCGGCGTGTCTGGTGTTGGGGGGGATTGTATTTAAAGGCATCCGGGAGGCTGGATCAGCAGCAGGGCTAAGGCAATCCTGCTGATCAAACCTCCCCAATGGCTGTAAGCATCCCACCTCCTACACCTGACAGGTATCTGCCTGTCCAGTGTAGGAGGTGTATTAGAAGCCACTGTGGAGGCAGGGCTGGCAGGATCACTAAGGCGTTACTGCTGGGGCAGGCTCCCTTGTGACTTTAAGCACCCTGCAACCACTGCTGCACCTGACAGACAATTGCCTGTTAGGTGTAGGAGGTGGGGGAATGTGTTGGAAGCCATCCCACCTCCTCTCCTACAACTGGCAGGCAGCTGCCTGTCCAGTGTAGGAGGGGGAGGGGGGAGGAGTATTAGAAGTCATTGTGGATGTGGGGCTGCACCTAACAGACAACCGCCTGTTTGGTGTAGGAGGTGGGGGGAGTGTGTTGGAAGCCATCAGAGAGGCTGGGCCAGCGGCTTTGCTTCACCTCACAGGTGGTTCTTGGCCACTCCTGATTTCCTCAACTGTCATTAGCTCTCTGCAGTCCCTTGTAACTGTTGGGTTCTTTTTTACCTCAGAACACTGAGCTCTGCAGCTGACCAATCAGAGAGTTGGGGGGGGGGCAGAGAGGCAGCTGCCTGGCAGCTGCATAGGAATCAATGGGGGAGCACATTTCCCCCCTTTTGACCCACATGGGTCGAATTTCTAAAACTCCCTTCTTAGCGAGCACCTACACCATGGTAGGAGTCTTCTCCCCAAATTTGATGTCTCTAGGTCCAGGGGTTTGGCCTGGGCGTTGATCCCTATAAAACGGCTCAGAGCCTCCGGGATTGAGCGGTATAGAAATTGAATGTTAAATTAAATTACATTAAATTAAATTAAATATAGACTAGGAAAAAGGCCCATTGTGGAAATAAATACAAAGGCCTCTAGAAAGGGGCTCTGGGTGGGTGCCCTGGCCTTGGACACTCAGGGTCAATTTGCTGTGGCAACTTCAGCAGGGTATTTTCTCCAGAGGAACTGATCTCTGCTACCTAAAGAACAGTTGTAATTTTGAATGATCTCCAGCCCTCACCTGGAGATTGGCAATGATGGTTCCCCAGAAGGGAATAGTTGGTTTGGAGGGTGGAATCTATGGCTTTGTACCTGTCTGTATAGAAATATTGATTTCTAAAAGCCCCTGCCTTCCCCTGAGATGTCTTGCTGATACCCTGCTGTGTTGTATTTTCTGTTGATGCCATATGACCTGAACATTTGGCTGGAGAAACTTTATAACCCTGCTATATAACCACACATTCTTCACACTTCCATGCTGGAAGCTAGGCCTCACATGCCAGAAGGCATGTAGCCGATGGGGAAGGCTGGAGGGTGGGTCTCCTGACTGCAGAGGGAGTTCTCAAACTGCCAGCCTATTCCCACTTGCACCCATGACAAATAAGAAATGGGCACATCCCCTGTCTACTCCTGACTGGCTGATGGCCACAGCTGGTCATAATTAGATTGGGGTTTAATTGTCTGATCCCTTGGAAGAGAGCTCTTGTTCTGTTCAGCTCTTGCTTTCTTGGTCTCCTGTTGTTGCCTGCTTATTGCACCTGGACATGTACTCTCTGGAAGAGACAAATTACTGCTTTGTGCCTTAGAGCGCATGGAGGGCAAAGATGGGATTGTTCCTCAAAATCCCTTGGTGATACCTGGATTATCACAATGGACAATCTTGGACTCTTGGAAGCTCCTGAATGTGGTAACTATGAATTATTAATGTTTAGTTAAGGCAAACAGCCCTAGCCTTTCTTGTTTTGAAATCTTATAGTCTAATTGCAATACTTTGAACTGAATAAAAACTTATTCTTGTTTCTAACTGGTCTCTGATGTTGTAACTGGGATTCCAAGCCTATTTCCTGTGCCTACCTGGCTACACGCTACCATTGAGCATTCAGTGTACATCTCTGGGAATGAGGTGCTAATGTGTTAAGCCCTAGATGCCAGCTGAGAGATCTGAATCTCTGCTCTGAGCTGGAGGGGATTATAGAATACTGAGAGATTCTGGTGTCTTATCTGAATCCAGAGAGGGTAGCTTACCTCTCTGGGTTGTTGTGTAATGTACTGTAAAAGTATAGGATTCCCTCCCATTCCTGGACAGGCTTGTGTGGGATAAATCCCTATACACTGTCCGAGGTCCCACACCTCCTGACCACACCGAGGTCCCACCCTTTCCAAGCTCCATCCCTCACATCTCCGGGAATTTCCCACCTGGAGATGGCAACCCTATCTCCTTCCCAGCCAACCATCAACCTACCTTTATTTCCCCCTCACTTTTCAGCTTTTCACCCCACACACACCTGCAGCCTCTCCCATGCTCTGAAGCCCTGACTGCTACGTCACATTGGCTGTCATACGGGGGCCACCTCATCAGCATATAAGAATACAGAGCCCACCATTTTCTCCAGGGGAACTGATCTCTGCCATCTGGAAAGCAGTTGTAATTCTGAGTGATCTCCAGCCCTCACCTGGAGATTGGACACATTTTACCTCAGAACAGCAAATTGTTTAGAATGTTAGAGGCAAAAGCCAATCAAGTCGCATATGCAAACGACCTCTGTGTTCTGAGGCAAAGGCCAAAGAGGCTGCATACGGAAATAACCTCTGTGTTCTGACTGGTTATGGGGGGGAGGGGAAAAGCAAACTGTTTAGAATGTTGGAGGCAAGACTCAAGCAATGCAGCCAGTGGATAGGGACAGATTCTGAATGACACACCAGGGCGCCAACCAATTCCAGAGCGTGTGGAATGTTCTAGAGAAGTGCCACCACCATTCGGCTTTTATTTATAAGGGAGATGGATTTCAGCCCCTGACTCTGTGAAGTTTACGATAAAAAACTGACTTTTGCTGAGACTGCAACAATACAGCACCAAGTGATTGTTGAGCTTTCCATGAGGAACAGTGAACTACAAGTAGCTGTAAATACTGGAAAAGCACCTCTTAGTACTGAGATAAAGAGTTCATTCAGGGAAGCAATTTGCCTAAAGCTTGTCCAAATGTACTTTTACAAGACCCCTTCCACCAGATGATCTCAGTTGTCTTCAACCCTACATGATATTAGCCAGGGCTTTTTTTTGTAGAAAACCCCCAGCAGGAACTCATTAGCATAATTGGCCACACCCAACAGCAGAAATGTATTAGCATATTAGGCCACATCCCTGACAGCACAGCTCATTAGCATATGATGCCACACCCCTGTGTTACCAGAAGTATACTCATCCAGCCACACCTACCTTTTGCTTCTTATTCTGTTTACTTTGTTGTCAAAACCCAGGGCTTTTTTTGTAGCAGGAACTCCTTTGCATGTTAGGCCACACACCTCTAATGTAGCCAATCCTAACGAGTCCCTGCTGTTGGGTGTGGCCTATTATGCTAATGAGTTCCTGCTGGGCGTGGCCAACTCAGGAGCCAGCTGTTGGGTGTGGCCTATTATGCTAATGAGTTCCTGCTGGGCGTGGCCA
>NW_015172597.1:170311-202484 GCF_001447785.1 Gekko japonicus | reverse complement strand
TTGTGGTTTGGGGTTGGGGCTCCCGCTCCCGACCTTTGAGGGGGCGCCTTTGATGCCAGCGTTGGAAGTTAGGAGTTTGGGGATGCTCCTGGACTCCACATTATCTATGGAGGCCCAGGTAGCAGCCACTGCCAGGGCGGCCTTCTACCATCTTCGGCTGGCTCAGCAGTTGGTTCCCTTTCTCGACCGCGACGACCTAGCCACAGTGATCCATGCGATGGTCACCTCGAGGCTAGACCATTGTAACGCTCTCTACATGGGGCTTCCTTTGTTGCAAATCCGGAAGCTGCAGCTGGTGCAGAATGCTGCAGCCAGGCTGTTGATGGGCCTTCCTAGGGGGGCACACATCCAGCCTGTGCTGAAAGCGCTGCACTGGCTGCCGATAGCATACTGGATTCGCTTCAAAGTGCTGGTTCTTTCCTTTAAAGCCCTAGATGTTCAGGGTCTGAAATACCTACGGGACCGCCTCTCCCCATATGTTCCCCAATGAGCACTATGGTCTGGAACTAAACATCTCCTGGTGGTTCCAGGTCCCAAAGAGGCCAGACTAGCAGCGACTAGGGCTTGGGCTTTTTCGGTGGCGGCTCCCAGAGGAGAGCATTTACTTTTCTAAATGAGTTAATATAAGCAACTGCTAGGATGCCATGAATACCAGATTGCCTAGGACTGGGTTATATGCATAAGAGGAAACTGACACAGCCTTTGACTGTTTACACAAACAATCATGCTATACAGGAGTACTTGTCCTTGAACTCTATCCTGAAATGCATTATGGAAGTCCCCAGAACGTACAGCTGATTATTGCGAAAGCCAAACATCCCCAGGAAACACCTGCAACTCTGAAGAACAAGACCAGTCTCATGACCGATAAGAAGAGCTCTGACTGCATATTGTTTTGGGACACTGGGAAAGTGTTATGGATTAGGTGGGGGATCTGTCCCCTGGGTGCCAGGACAAACAAAGAGTAAGGGGAAACTTAAGTCTACGCCTCTGTCTCCAACCCTGAGCTGCAACCATGGTACTACTGTCCCTGCCAAATGGAAATGCAGAAAAATCCAGGAGGAATGAAAGTTTGGTAGCAGCTTAAACCAGAAGCAGCCTTTTCTTTTTGAACAGCAGTAGCCTCTTCTGTTTAGGGTCCACCTGTTTTGAGGATGACTTAAGGCTTCCAAAGGCCTATCCTAACCTTGCTTTCCCTTTCTCCTAATTCTCAGGAGTCTGAGGGTCATGTTTCCCCACCCTGGATCCTTGGATTGGTAGCTATGAAACTACATCAGCTTACTTGCTAGAAAGCTTTCTAGAAACTAGAAAGGAAAAAAGTGTGTTCATGTGGCAATTAATGTTTTAACATTTGGATTGGTTAATATGTATTGTTTCAAGTGTATTCACAATGCCTACTAGTTTACAGTTCATCTTTCCACTACCTAATGTGTCCTCTACTGGTTTAGAATTGATTTAGAATTTAATTTTATTGACTCCTCATGCTTCAGCACTGCCTCTTTATCTGTTTATAGTATTTTCTGTAGCCAACTGCATCTTTCTGATGGGTTTGTATCCATGCTTTCTCTTATGTATTTCTGTATCATGCATTTGATTCAGTCTGCAGTTTGCTTTTATAATGTACAAGAAGGGGGACCCGTGATATTCGCGGGGGTGGGGGGAGGAGAAGCTCCACTGAAGGAGAAGGAAGCAGCTGCAGGTGAGCCTTCTCCCCTGCCCCCTGTCCCCGGCACCCACAGCGAGGCCTGCACCTCTCCAAGCCTTTTCCCTCCTCCCCCCCAGCACCGGCGGTAAGAGACCTGAACTCGGCCGGCCGAACTTTCTCCCCCCTTTACCCCCAGCGGTGGCAGCAGCGGTGGCAGTGGTGGGAGGCCTGAGCTTGGCCCGCCAGACTTTCTCCTCCCCCCCCATGGCGGCGAGGGCTGCTTACAGTTGCCGGCCTACCAAGCCTTCTCCCGCCCCCTCTCCCTCCCTGGTGGTGGTGGTGGCCTGAGAGGTCTCCAGCCACCGGGCCCACCAATCTCTCCTTCCTTCTTCCCCCTCTGCCGGTCTCCTCCCCCCCTCCAGCGGCCGATCTCCTCCTCCTCTCTCTCCCCTGTCTCAGCTCTGGCAGCGAGGCCTGAGAGGCTTCCAACCCCCAGCCCACTGCAGAGTTCCCAGAGCGTTCCCTGCACATGCGCAGTGTTAGCCGAACTGCTTTATCTACAGCAGTTGGCAAATTTTAATCCGGGTGTTTGCCAGCTATACCAAGGTCCAGTCCACCCCAAGGGTTTGCCCGTGAAGGAGTTGAGGCTGGTGTTTCCAAAATAATCTGTCTTTTACTTAAGAATATATAAATCACATACAAACAATACTGATGCACACACACATTCAATAAAGTTCCTCAGAAATACAGAATTTAAAAATAGTCACTTTTGCATTAACTGGTATGATGATGGGGTAGATACATATCTGTCTTGAAGCTTGTCCGTTCCAATGAAGAATGGAGGGTCAGAGAATTAGAATACTAGGGGAGTAACACACAGCTAGAACCAGCAAGCTTGTGTGGGTCTCTTAACTGCAGATTAAGAGATCAAGTGGATTCAAGGGTTTAGGTATAGGAAGCTGGACAAAAGAGGAGTTTACAGCAGACAGGGTGTTGGGGGGAAGGTGGCTAGCAAGGGCCAGGCGACTGGTCCTTACCTTTTATAGGTGGATCTTTGGGTGGGTGGCAACTGAGCCGACCTGTGAACCCACCTACCTGTTAGTCTGTCCCAAAACTAATCCTATTGGTGCGTGTAGTGAGGGGTGGCAGCCTAGAGGGTTGGGCAATATTGTAACTTAAGATCTAACTCAAAGTAAGGCATCTGGGCAAGTGTGAAACTTGGTGTCAAGGAACCTCCTTGATGTGCAGATGAAGATTGGCCATTCCCTGGTCATTAAAGGTACATCTGGCCAGAAACGTTGATTCAGATGTAAAACAGAGATGTGGAATATGTGTCTTTCAACAGTTCAGCAATGGAGGCTGCTTCCATTCATGTTGTTGTTTGCTGACCATAATGGAGATGTGTGCTTCCTTCATTAGGCTAATGCTGTGTATCTGAAACCTTATCAACATGTAAGGCTTAGTGCAGGCACCTTCTATGTGTAATGTCACAACAGGTGATTTGTACAGCTTTCTTTGAGCCTATGGGTGTGTGCGCGTACAGTCCATGTAGTGTTTGGCAGCAAATATAAATCCATAAAACAAATATCAGTCTCATTCACTAACAGCAGGAAACGCTCTTTTCTTTTTGGGGATTTAAATATTCCCCCCTATATTTTTTCAACTTTTTAGATTTTTGTGCACATCTGGGGACTGCTCCAAGTGTGCAGGAAAATCTCCCTGCCCCCCAGGTACCCCCAATGTGCGGATTTAGATATCCGCATGCAGGGGGCACCTTCACTATTAGATATATAGATTATGTAGTAATGCCTTCCAATAAACCTCTTAATTCATATCAGAAACATTTTGGAGCCTGCATTTTCTCACTCAGTTGCATACCCACCAGGGTGATAAGAACAGAGGGGACCAAATTATCTTAAGGATACCAGATAATCATTCCCAAATTTAAAAATCAAAGACTTCACAC
Source organism: Gekko japonicus (assembly GCF_001447785.1). Taxonomy (NCBI): domain Eukaryota; kingdom Metazoa; phylum Chordata; class Lepidosauria; order Squamata; family Gekkonidae; genus Gekko; species Gekko japonicus. The sequence continues at coordinate 198,873 of NW_015172597.1, read as the reverse complement.
ATATGGCCTTCCAGTGACCTTACTCCATAGACTGGGCAATTAATTCTTCTCTCCCATTAAGCCCTGTGTTGTTACCATTTGGTTGGGGGAATTAGTTTTAGTCTCCTATTTGACTGGGGGAATTAGCTTTAAGGAGACAGAGTGAGAAGGGGTAACTGGGATTCTCCACCTATGTATGAGGATTTTTCTCTCAAGAGAAGTCTTGAGCCAGTTTGAGCCAGTTTGGTGTAGTGGTTAAGTGCGTGGACTCTAATCTGGGAGAACCGGGTTTGATTCCCCACTCCTCCACTTGCACCTGGATGGATGACCTTGGGCAAGCCATAGCTCTGATAAGAGCTGTTCTTGAAAAAAAGCAGTCTCTGTCAGAGCTCTCTCAGCCCCACCTACCTCACAGGGTGCCTGTTGTGGGGAGGGGAAGGGAAAGGAGATTGTAAGCCGCTCTGAGACATCTTTGGGTAGTGAAGGGCGGGGTATAAATCCAATCTCTTCTTCTTGAAATAAACCAGGCAGATGTTCCACCAGTAAGGTTTGTATTAAAAAGAAATAGAAATGAGCAAAACGTACACACAAACACAGTTAAAACATGAAAGCTAGCTAAGAAGAAATCAGGAAGGAAAGAGGGAAAGCAGTTTTGGGGAGGCTATAATTACCAGTCTTGAAGGAAGAGGTCCATGGAAGCAGCAGAAAAATAAACAGTGTTTCAGGAAACAAGAGAGAGAAGGTCCACATGCAAGTGGGGTGTGTGCAGAGGATCCAAGAACACACACACTGCTGTGACATATTTGCCCCCCAAAAAACAATAACTTAATTGGTTTTTCAGAGATGGACAATGATTTAGGAGAGGGTTGATGAGTTTACCTAAGGTGGACTATAGGTGTTAATGGTTTTTGATGACTTACTAAGTACTGGATAGGAAAAGCTACCAGGTTTGATGAATTGGGGCCCTGTCCACACGAGAGGATTAGGGCCAGAAGTGGGATGGAATGAGGGCGGAGCAAACGGGCGCAATCCCACAGCAACATCTGAGGAACGTCGTGCTACTGTCTCCGATCCGTCCCATCCTGCCCATGAAGCGCACCAAAAAAGAACCACCTACCTGGGTGGTTCTTTCAAATGGGCCACGGCAAGTGCGGCCGTGGGATCGCCGGCGCGTCCTTGCGCCAGTGCATCCCCGGCTCCTGGCCGAACTGCGCATGTGTCGCTTTCTCCCTGGCATCTGATCGTGCCGGGGAGCAACGGCGCCGCGGCTCAAGGGATCCGTGAGATCCCGCCGCGCCGTCTCAACTTTGATGCGGCTCAGATTAGCCGCAGTTCGACTGTCCTTTTCCCTGCCGTGTGGCAGGGACCAGCGTTAAGTTTTCCTAAATTAGGGTAAATGGGTAAGTGAGGCTGCTTAATGATGAGATTAGTCAGTAGTTTCTTGGGAGACCTATTGTCCTAAATTATACATTTCTCTGGGGCAAGAGGGGATTAGCCATTCTGACTCACCTTCCGAAAATATTTCCCCAGGCTTGTCTCTGGCTGGCATCCATCTTGTGTCATTTTGGGCCAGGCAGTGTCTTATATTTATGATATTTTGAGGTGATATTGTATGAAGGGTGTTTGTCATTCTCTTTCTAAGTGCTAAACTGCCACTGTGCGGGAGGAGGGGTCTGACTGTTAACAGTCTTATTTTTTTTATCCAGAAGGGGCTGAAACAACAGTATCTCTGATAATATCGGTGAGCTGCCACCTCCAGATGGGCCCTGAAGCTCTCCCCAATTATAGTTGATTTCCAGACTACAGAGATCAGTACCTCTAGAGAAAATTGCTGCTTTGGAGGGTGGAATGTATGACATGATACCCCACTGAGGTCCATCCCATCTCCAAAACCTGCCATCCCTTGGCTCTACCTCCAGATCCCCAGGAAATTCCCAACCTGGAACTGACAACCATACAAACCAGTCACAAATGAATTTCTCCTCTTCATGTTTGTAGGGATATATCACCAATGAAGTAGTGTTCCAGCTTTATTGTTAAACCTGGCAATTTCCCACCTGGAGGTAGCTTTCAAATGGTATAATATTGTATGAGAATGCAGCAGTCTTTACAATGAATAATGGAGAACAGTGACAATTTTCACTTATCAAGAAAAACAGCATTTGCCTAATGGCTCACTTCATGAGTAAGTGGCAGTCTGGGCATTCTGCCTAGATATTTGATTTATGCTGTTGTCCAGAAAAAAATATCCTTCTTCCTCCGCAAATTACTGCAAATGGTCTGTATTATCTGAATTTCAGACTCCTGAGAAACCTGAAGTCATGGAACGAACTCCACTTGCAAGGGAAAGAAGCAGTGATAGACCTGAAAATGCACAAGTGAACAGTGAACCCAGAATATCTTACTACTGTATGAACTGAATATTAAATTGGATCATGCAAAACATAGAGGAGCCTTCCATAAAGTAAAAAATTGAATCCTTCAGTGTTATATGTGGACTCTTTGATAAATTATAAGGGATCCAGCACTATATTTAAAGCATTTATTTGTTTTATTCAAATTAGGGCTTCTCTGTTGGAAGAATACATGCTTCGTTGCATGTAGATGGATATAGCTCCATAGCAGGATTGAAAAGTGTGCTTGTGTGTGGGACAGTATGTATATTGAGTTTGGATCTCCTTACAATAGTAAAAGCTGGGATTGGCAAAGCTAGGTTATTCTCCTCACACCCCAGAAAGAAAATATAAGACTCCCACTATTATCCTTGTGTAATACTGTCAGGAACCTTTTTCTCTTCTTTTGGTTATTTAAGGGTTGAAGAGTACACATCTGCAGAAAATGAGACAACCCCTCCTCAAGAAAAGGTTCCTGGCATTAGAGAGCAAAAGAAGAGGGCCGGGGGAGTGTACTTCTTTACCTTCTGGGTTCTGCTTGAAGTCTGAGAATTTTAGTGTAGCATCTTTAAAATGAATATTTTGTAGCAATAGGTCTGCCATCTAAGTGGGATGGATCTTTAGGAATTTGATCATCCCTGGCCCAAGGTTACCCAGCAAGATTCCATGGCACAAGTGGGTATTCAAACCTGGGTCTTCCAGATACTAAAATAAAGGTAAAGGTTCCCTTGTTCGAAAGCCACTCAAGTCCGACTCTAGGGTTGCAGTGCTCATCTCCGTTTCAAAGCCGAAGCGCCAGCGCTGTCCAAAGACATTTCCGTGGTCATGTGGCTGGCATGACTAAACACCAAGGCACATGGGATGCTGTTACCTTCCCACCGAAATGGTACCTATTTATCTACTTGCAATTTCTTCCTTTTGAACTGCTAGGTTGGCAGGAGCTGGAACTAGAGACGGGAGCTCACTCCATAATGTGGCAACTCGGGTCTCAAACTGCTGAACTACTGACCTTCCACAGCCTATTGGTGCAGAATTGTCTTCTCAGTTGTAAAGTATGTAAAACCAACAAACTAACCCACCAGCCAACCAAATATCAGCATTTTTGGCCCCCCATAGGGGATTTTTTATTGCATTTTCTATAAAGTACAAAGAAACAAGGAAAGGTAACTACAAACTCCATTTGAAAGTAAAGAAAAACCACTAAAAACCCAAGATATGGTGGTCATTCACAATGCTTACAGAATTAGCTTCTAGTAGAAAAAAATTATACTTTGCTACGTTAAGTGAGTACATAATTCTTCATGCTTGTACTAGAATCTCCAACAAATCTGACTATATAAAGAGCTCTATAAAGAAATGATTTAAATTCATTTAAAACAGAATCTAGTGAACAATCACAACTCATTTTTTATCCTTTTTGTTTCTCAATCAATAGCTTAGTTTAGGGGCAGCCACCCCACGTTCAGAAACAGAGTCCTCATCAGAAGGTGCCAGCACTCCTTCCTCACTTCCCTTGCTGCTGCCATCTTCATCTTTATCCTCTTCACCTGCTGGAGCGGCATGTTGATGCAGAAATTCACGTGCCTTTACAACAGACTCAATTGTTTTATTTCTTATCTTTAAATTTGAAGAGTATGCCTTCAGGAACACTCCATCTGTAGGAGACATTGTTTTTCTGTAAGAACAGCGCCAAGTCTCTGAATTTCTTTCTCTTCTTCCTTACTTCAAATGGAATGTCCTTCAAAAACTTTTATTTTTTTGTCTTTGATTTTCAGGGTGGCTCCACTTGTTGCTTTCAATATTTGGTCTTTTACTTGTCTCCTGGAGAATCTCACCACAATCTCGCCGGGCAGATTATTCTTTCTTATGTAGTCAGAATACGACCTGTAGATCATATCTATTTAATTTTGTAAAAAATTCGCTTTTAAATCTGCAACCAGACCCAACCAGCACATAGTCTGCTTCAAGTCTTCTCCTATTGCTTCAGGAACCCCCTGGAATCTTAAGACATAGCTTGCCATTTCCATTTGCAGCTGTAAAAGTTGAGCCTCATCAGTTAGCCTCTTTTTCTTTATTATCTGCATTTGTTTTTTAAGCTTCTGGGTGTTGGCATCCACTTCTTTAAGCTCTTGATCCATTTTCTCTGTCTTTTTAGTAGTTTCATTTAACTGGCTTTGTTGTGCATCGAACTTTTTATAGAGCGATATCATTTGTTCCAGCAGAGGGTGCAGAGCCTCAGTCAGCATGCTTTGGAAGTCTATGGTAGTGTCCTATCGCTCTTCCATCCCTAGCACGGGGGCTCACGGGTGAGGGAGGCTCACAGCATACCCATCCTCCAGTCCCTCAGGCAGGAACTTGTTTTTTTTTTTTTTCCAAATGTTTTTATTGTATCCCAATATTGTTATTACATTACAGTTTAGTTCCAACTTTTTGATACTTTTACCCCTCTGTTTTTTCCCTCCCCCCTAAGGTGGCCACCATCATGTTATTCAAATTACATTTTCAACCATGAGCACATTCTTTCCAACTTTTCAAATATACCTCTGTTGGCTTCCCCTTTATAAACCCATTTAAAGTATACCGACCATTTCTTTTTTATCTCCTTCATTTTTACAGTCCATGTCTTATCTTGCTTTAAACATTCCAATATGTCCGATTGTATATATTCATATAAATATTCGTTCCATTTTTCTAAAGTCCATTTTGAGTTCTCCTTCCAACCATATGCAATTACTGCATGCGCTGCTAATAACATTACTTTGAAAATATCCTGATTTTGTTTCTCAATTCTATGGTTTCCCAATACACCCATAAATAATAAATCTACATCTATAACCAGGTTCACTTTACATAGCACTGCTATTTTCCCCCGTATCTTTTCCCAAAAATCTATCACTTTTGGGCATTCCCACCATAAGTGAGAATACCACCCTTCTTTTGCATTACAGTGCCAGCAATTGGGTTTCATTCCTTTTATCATATATGCCAGTTGTGCAGGAGTTCTGTACCACTTCCATATTATCTTTCTTTCAAGTTCTCTATACTTTTCTAGCTTAATTTTCTTCAAGTTCACCATTAACTTATTGACATCCTCAGTAGTAATTTGTTTTTCCTTATTCCATTTGTTTTTTAAGCTTCTGCACATAAATTCCTTATCTTTCACCAATTCTAAATAAATCTTCCCTGCCAATCCTTTTTTTATTTCTTTCACATATAGTATTTGTTCCATATTATTATCTTCCCTTTTAATAGCTTCTTTATACTTATCTTGTTTAATTAAAGAATATAATCCCATCGAATTTAACCAATATCTATTTCCTAGTTTTTGATTCAACTCCTGAGGCGTTAGTGGATTCCCTTGGCTATTATACATATCCTTCACTCTTAATATTCCTTCCTTCTGCAGGTCGTCCCAGAATTTCGGATTCATCTCCTTCTCCCATATATACCTAAGTGGAGTCCATTTTGAAGTTTGTGGCATCAATACCTTTTCCCACCTCTTCCAAACAAGTAAAGCTGTTTTCCTTGGTCCTTCTGCTTGTCTTATTTCTTTTCGTAGATCTCTAGAATACATTCCATAACTTCCTGCTCCCTTATTTATCTCAGATTCCAATCTTACCCACTTGTCCTCTTTCCTCCATTCTAACTCCATCACTATTTTTAGCTGAAATGCATCATAATAAGCTTGTATACATGGTAACCCCCATCCTAAATCATCTTGGGGCATATATACTAATTTTTTTATCATTCTTGATTTTTTCCGTCCAAACACCCAGTTTTTAATATGTTCATCCCATTTCCTCATAACTGCTTGGTCTAATTCTATTGGGAGTACCTGAAGTAAATATAGCATCTTTGGAAGTATAAACATCTTTACTGCTCTAATTTTCCCTAAAATACTCAAATTCTTGTTTTTCCACTCCTTCAGTTTCTTTATTATCTTTGACCAAGCCTTATTATAATTAATTTTTTGCAGCCTCTCTATATTTCTATCGAGATATACTCCTAGATATTTAATCTTCCGAACTCCTGATTTCATCCCTGTTAGCTCTAGTATCGCTCTTTTAGTTTCTCTATCTACATTACTAAACATTATTTCAGATTTCTTAATATTTATTCCAAGCCCAGAACTTAACTTAAAATCGTCTAAAATAACTAACAATTCTCTTATTGCCTGTAATGGGTTACTTATTGTCAGCAGGATATCATCCGCAAAGAGATTCAGTTTAAGTTCTTCCTTGCCTATTTGGAATCCCTGAATTCTACCACTATTTCGTATCCTATCTGCTAGGGGTTCCATTGCTAATGCAAATAGCCTAGGGGACAATGGGCACCCTTGCTTTACTCCTCTCTCAATTAAGATTTCTCTAGTATGTCCATCATTTATTCTAATGACTGCTTTGCCTCCCCTATAAATTTCCCTTATAGTATTCAAATACGGTCCCCTAAAGCCAAATTTTTCCAATACCTGCATTAGATAATCATGATTTAAAGTGTCGAACGCCTTATATACATCTAATTTTAATAAAACTAATGTTTTCTTATTTTTACAGGACAAGGCATTTAGTATATTTCTCAATGGGTGGGCTATGAATCTATTTTTGACAAAGCCATATTGATCTTCCTTGACTAATTTTGATAGCAGTTTTCCCAATCTATTATCCAACACTTTTGTAAAAATTTTATAATCTTGATTCATCAGACTAATTGGTCTATATGAATTTATATCTAATGGATCCCTCTGGGGTTTTAATATTGGTAGAATTTCAGCTTTCTTCCATGTGTCTGGCATTTTGCCTTCTTTTAGAATATAATTAAATAATCTTTGCATTTCTGGAATCAGAATCTCCGCCATTTCTTTATAATATTCTGCCGTGAACCCATCCAACCCGGGGGATTTCCTATTTTTTAACCCTTTTATTACTTCTGCTATTTCCTTCTTTGTAATTTCTTCATTCAGTCTTTCTCTCTGTTCTGATGTTAACTTCTTATCTAGTTGTTCCTCAAATTTTTGGTTTTCTCCAGATTTAAATAGTTGCTGATAAAATTTAGCAAATTCCTCTCTTATCTGGGTATTTTTAAAAAGCTGGTTCCCCCCATCCCCCTTGACACATCCTATTTTTTGTTTTTCTTTTCTTGATTTTAGATAATTAGCCATTCTTTTCATTGTATTCATATTAATTCTATGATATTCGTTTTTTACTAATATTTCTTTTTTCCACATAGACAAAGAATCTAAATTCTCTAAGTCTTTTTTAAGTTTTTTTAATAATTCCTGAGTCTGCCTATTATAGTTACTCTGAAGTTCCTTTTGTTTTAGCGTGATTTCATTTACTATCCTCCTTCTCTCCTTATTATTTTCTCTTTTAATTCTAATTTCCTTAGCAATATAAACTCCCCTTATCACTGCTTTGGCTGCATCCCAAACTACTTCTTCCCTGGCTGAGTTCCTATTCTCTCTAAAGTAACATTCTATGTTTTTCCTTACGTCCAACCGATCCTCTTCAATTAAAGGCAAATTTGCCTTATATCGCCAAATAAACTCTTTTCGCTCTTCGCTTAATTTAAATTGAACTACCAAAGGAGCATGGTCCGAAATCCATATAGGCTCAGTTATTGTTTTCACCACCTCTATCTCATTTGTTTCCTTTACTAAAACATAATCAATATATGAAAAGTTCTTAAATCTATTAGAGAAGTATGTAGGTTGTAACGTTTTCCCTCCATACATAAATGCATCTTTCAATTTCCATTTCTTAAGCTTCAGAGTTTTACTTTTCCTAAAATCATAATTAACATCTCCTGCCACTACCAATTCGCCTTCATAGAAGTTCTGCAGTTTCTGAAATATCTTATTCAAAAATCTTACCTGGCCTGTATTTGGTGCATATATTGAAGCTATTGTAAACTTCCTATTATTCATCTTAAATTTCAGAAAAGCATATCTTCCTTCTAAGTCTACTATTTGATCTAATACTTCTATCTTCCAACTAGCATGTATAAGGATCGCTACCCCTCTTGCTTTCTTAGTTCCTCTTGCTTCCACCTTTGTTTCCCACAGTGGCGAATTTAACAAAGGTTTTTTATCCTTTTTAGATTTGTGGGTTTCCTGCAAACACACTATATTTATTCCATGTTTTTTAATCAAATTTTTTAATCTGTACCTCTTTAAATCTGAAGCCAAACCATTTATATTTATAGATAACAATTTTAATGTCTCAACCATTTTCGTCTATACATTCATTATATCTTTGCTCATGTCTATCCTTTATTACTTCGATGGTCCCCCTCATCCCCTTTCCCCCTCCCCGAAGAGCCTCCCCTAAGGGGTATACAGTTGGCATACACCTCCTGACCTCTTCGCTACTTGGTTGAGGTCTACGTTCCCAATTCCCCCCTCCCTTATTCTTTCAATCATGTAAGTTTCAATATAAGCCACCATGCTTATTCTATATTGTTTCTGATCCAAATAATTCAAAATACATTAAACACAAACAAAATACCTCAAACACCAACTTATATCTCTATTCACATTATATGGTGCCAATTATAATCTAAGAGCAGCTAGCATCCTTTCTTGGACGTTTTGACTGGCTTTGCAAAGCCTGACTCGATTCTCCTTCTTCACTACTAGATGTAGTTATGTCGAAAGCTTCCCTTTGTTGGGCTTCTTCTTCCTCCATAGCTTCTGATTCCAACGACGTCATACTGATTCCCAGTCTCTCCAGCATTCTCCTTGCCTCTACTGGATTTTTTGCTCGGAAAAGTTTACCTTCTCTAAATACCAGTATTACTGCTGGGTATCCCCATGTAAATAGTATTCCATTTTCAAATAGTTTTTGAGTGTAAGGTTTTAACATTCCTCTTTGCTGCAGCGTCTCTGGAGAAAGGTCCTGTCTTATAATTACTTTATATTCATTAAATTGTAAGTCCTTCTGTGTTTTTAACCTTTTATAAACACTGTCTCTTGTTTTCTCTCTTGCAAATGCCATAATAATGTCCCTTGGCTTTGCTCCCAGACTAGGCTTGGGGCGGAGAGATCTGTGTACTCTTTCAATTTCTTCCGGACCTATTTTTATTCCATTTTCCTCAAACCATTCAAGTATCTTTGTTTCAAGGTCTTTCTGCATAATAGCTTCAGGAATACCAGATAAGCGAATGTTTCTCCTTCTTTGACGGTTGTTAATGGACGCTAATCTACTAGTCAGCTCCTTAATTTTGGCCTCATTAAGGTCAGCTTTTTTGGATGCAGTTTCTGCCACCCTTTTTATGCTCTTAACTTCTAGTACCAACTGGCTCAGATCTGATTTAAGAGCTTTAATGTCCCCTCTCACATTTTGTTCTGAGGTGGCAATAAGCTGTGTTAATTCTTTCAATTCCTTCTTAGTGGCCATTTTTACGCTGCTTCTCTTGTTGCAGCCTCCACCCAGGGAGATTAAATAAGAAAATAAACACAGTTTGTATCACTCACTTCCGAAATCTCGTGCAGCTCAAACCTCTTGGTTCTCTGCCACTTTTCACAGATGTTTCAAGTTGTTTCCAAAGCTTTATCTCTCTTCTTTGGCAGCTTAATAACACCTTCTCCGGGAGGTAATTTGGAAGTGTCTTAACCAAACTGACGCATGCGTAGAACTCACACTTCAGTTTCAGTTGGTTATCCTTCTCCTCCTTCCTCAGAGGCACCATGTTTGAGAATTGTTTACTTTTTAGAAAAAGTTATCAAAGTCTCAAGATCCTTTAAAAATGCTTGGTAAGTTCTCAAAAGCTCCTTATTATAGTGTAATTCAGTTTTGCAATCCGCCCTCCCTTACAACTTCACTTGTCAGTTCAGTTTTCTCTTTTCTTTTTGAGGGGGAGTTCCCCCCCTCGATTTGTTAATGAGAGGCTTTCAGCTTTCTTTCTGGTGCCTTTGCTTATACAATCACTCACATTACAGCATAGAGCTCGCCTTTTGCAATTAGCTCACCTGGCCACCAAGTGCTTGTCCCAGTGTGCATCCTCGCATCCATTTTGGAAATCAGCGGCAGGACCATCGGGGCAGGGATCAGCCCCCCCTTCACTGGCCATTTGCCGGAGGAAGGGCCCTCCAAGTGCCCCATGGTTAGGAGCCCAACACAAGGGCTCTGGAGGGGATTCGTACCATTGCAACCCCTCCCATCCGCCAAATCAAAGCACGCGTCTCCCAGAGCTCCGGGAGAACGCGACCGCCATTAAGGGAGCCAAAACCAGAAGTCTATCAGCAGTCTTTTTGACACGGCTGTTTATGCTCCCTGACTAGTCATGACTTCTGTAAGCAAGATCAATGTTCAATATAGCCATCTAATTCAATAGCACTTCAGCTAATAAAATCACATGGACCAATTTAACACCACCGAGCACACAAAATGACACCAGCAAGGGCTCTATAGCACAACAAAAACAATACTTAAATCAAGCAGTCACTCTAAACGGGGCAGGGGATAATTTTGGGGGGATAATTTTGGGGGGAGAGTTTGTGGAGAATGTAAAAGATGTTTCAGTTCAGCCCTGTATTTCAATATCTTGGATGTGTCTTTCTATTAATTGAGTCCAGAATGCTACTTTTGTTACATTGTGCTCAACATTAATATAACATAATAAATGAAGACATTAAATTGGTCACAGAATTGAAAGTAAGTCAAAATGGTGTCAGTGTTAAGCAACCCCCCTCAAGCATTTAGATATTTTACAATCAAATGACCATGTATTGCAATTAACATATTCTTACTACTTTTATAAGAGTGATTTGTCTTGTTTACTATGTTCTAAAGTGGCAAAAATGAACATTAAGCTTTAAACTGTAACACTTGAGCTTATGGAAATGTAATTGAATGACAACTTATGACTTCAGAAGTTTCAGTTTTGCTGGCATAAAAATGAAATGAATGATTAATTCATGGGTTTATAGGCTGGCCGTGTCTTGTTTTTGTTTTCCTCCCCTCTTAATTGGCTGATAAGTTTTACAAAAATCCCATCAGTTTGAGAAAGTTAATTTAAAGTCTTCATTTTCATTTAAGCAGACAATTATATACCGTGTGGAAGGTTTACTAATGGCAAGCATACTTCAGTTTTATTTGAAAATGTATGTAAATTCATCATTATTTTCTCTTGTTTTGGTGAGAATAATCAGACAATGCAATAAGAGCACTTTAATTTAACAAAAGAGGTTCTTATTCTTTCCATCAGTGTAATTACACTGGTGTAAAAGAGAATCAAATTGATTTCCTATAGAGCTATGCATCTTGTATGAAACACAGAGCTTATTTTATCTTGTTTTCTTCTTTATTTACCACTCTTGTTTTCTTCCCATAAGAATTCATATATTTAAATAAACATGATTGAATGGTTGAAACAAGTATTTTAATATTAGGAAAAGGAAAACATATCCCCTGACCCAGAAGCAGGCAGAGAAAGTGGATCCGTTCTGTACACTATGACAAGTAAATTTTACCTATTTTTAGACAGTAGGAGATTGACAGTATAGTCCTAAAGCAAGTGTACATGGTTCTTAGGATGGCAACTAGACTCACGCTGTTATAGCATGGAGATATGGTTGCATAGTGCTACACAAATGGTGTATAAATGGAGCCGGCATCTCCTACATAGGGTTCAGAAATGGACCAACACCAGGGCTGTGCCAGCGGAGAAGGGAGGTTTAGTCCGTACCCTAAACCCCTCAGCTTACATCTGGCCTTCAGTGTAAGTATGGCATAGGTTTAAACATTCCCATTGAACTGTATGAAGTGAAAAGCAAAGCCCTCTTCCCCATAACTGCTTCTTGTCAAGCCTACACACAGGGCCTGGGGGCAGCAGGGCCATTTGGCCCAGGCCTCACATTCTCGGGGGCCCTCAAATTTACACTTCTGATGTTAAATCACATTAAATAAAAATGGGAACATTTATTACGAAGTCTTATAATATTATTTTTCTTATTGTATTAAATGTAAACATTTAAAATATAATACTACTAATTTTGTATCATTGTTTCCGCACTTTGTTTTTTAATTTACGGGGAGGCCCTCAAAAATGGAAGTGGTCTGGGCCTCTCTTGACCTCTGTGAGGGCCTGCCTACACATCAAGGAACAGCTTAGGGTGCTGACTAAGTTTGCACCTTTCAGGTGCTCTGATGAGACCTGAAACTGGTATCCCTTCTCTTAAGGCTCGGGCACTCCTTATAATTATTAGATACTGGAAAAGAATGGAAAACTCACAAACTAATTCCCTCAGCCACCAATCCTTTAACCTGCTGTTAACCAAAGATTCGCAGTGTCATGATTTTTTTACATTTGTTCAAGATACTTCATTCCCGATGATCTTCTGTGAACATCAATTGATAAATTTCAACTTAGAAACTGCAGTTATGACTTTGACGCCCGGCTAGACCACTCTTTGATATTAAAATCAAAAGCAGCACCGTGGTACAAACTAATCAAATTGGACCATACTAGAACTCCATATCTAGTCAAGATCTCCAAATACGTACTTAGAGCATCCTTTACTTCTCTACGGTTTCTATCAATGTCAATGGCAATTTTGGAGGGCAGCTTTAATCAAACTCCATTGGCCCATCATCTATGTATTTCTGGCACCCATGTACTTGAGGACTTACCTCACTTCTTTTGCCCACTGTACTCCAGTCCGAGGGCTAAATTTTTAGCGGGTATTTTATCTGGTCTTACTGTATACCCAGTTGAGGATCAAATCTCATTTTTGTTATCTGAGATTGATGCATACGTTTCTTACAAAGTTTCATTATTTGCCCTTGCTGCAAAGAATATTCACTCCAAGGTGGCAGCAGGAAGGGGCATTATCTAGGTTATTGTATTAAATTAGTCACATTTTAAAAAGTCATACACTCACCAAAGATGGTTATGTTTATACATAGTATGTTCAAAATGGGCAAGCCAGACGGATGCATTCAAACCTTAACAGGTGTCTCTGCTTAACCCCTTATATACAATGGCCAGACACCTGTTAAGGTTTGAATGCATCTGTCTGGCTTGCCTGTTTTGAACATACTCACCAAATATTGTTATGTTTATACATTTAGACGATTAGGATAACAAGTGTTGAGTCTATTAATCATGCAGGCTTTTTTCTATACCTATTTGTGCCTTTCCTAACCTGCAGTATATATTTTTTCTGAGCTTCTAGGATTGTAGTTTTAAATAGTCTCCAAACTTCCCCAATGGTTTTGACCCTTTCTACTTTTCCTTTCAGTTTCTTCCTCACATGTCCCCTCATATCAGAGAAGTTACCACTTTTAAAGTTAAAAGTGGTTGTGTCAGTCTTTTTGGGCAACTCTCTATTTATACAAATTTTGAACTCAGTAGCATTATGGTCACTGTTCCCAAGTGGTGCAATCACTTTTACATCTCTCACCAGGTCTTGGGCATTACTTAGGACCAAATCCAGGATCACCTCTCCCCTGGTAGGTTGTGTGACCATCTGTTCCATAGCACAGTCATTGAGAGTGTCTAGAAACTCAATTTCTTTTTCCCGACTTGAACACATATTGACCCAATCAATATGTGGGTAGTTAAAATCGCCTATTACGACACAGATTTTTCCTCTAGCTGCTATCTTTAATTCCTTCATCATTTTATAATCCTCTTCTATCTTTTGATCTGGTGGGCGATAACAAACTCCCAGAGTTAAGCTTCCTTTTGGGCCCACTATTTCAACCTATAGCATATCCAGAAGCAAATCCAATTATCTTACCCTCTCAGTCTTACTGGAGTGTATACCCTCTCTGACATACAGAGCCACCCCACCTCCAAACCTTCGCCCCCTATCATTCTGATATAATTTATAACCAGGAATCACCATATTCCACCATGTCCCGAAGATACACTGGTCCCAGATCGCTCAAAGCCTTAAAGGTCAGTACCAACATCTTGAATCTGACTCAGTATTCCACTGGAAGCCAGTGTAGTTGGCACAGCACAGGTTGTATATGTGCTGTCCTTGGTGTTCCCATCAGGACTCGTGCTGCTGCGTTCTGGATCAGCTGGAGTTTCCGGGTCAGTCGCAAGTGAAGGCCAGCATACAGTGAGTTACAGTAGTCTAATCTGGAGATGACTGCCTCATGAATAGGTCAGGGCACGACAAGAAAGAGGCCAATTGCCACACTTAGCGTAGATGGAAAATTGCCAATTTGGCAATATTTGTGACCTGGGCCTCCACAGTTAAAAGGGCATCCAGGACCACACCCAATCTCCTGAAGGACTGCACCTGTGTCAGTGGTGCCCCATCAAGTGTGGGAAGTCTAATCCCTAGCCCTGTCACCTCCCCTCCCAGCCACAGAACCTTCATCTTCATTGGATTCTGCCTCAGCCTACTCTTTTTTAACCATCCCACCACAGCCTCCAAACCCTCAGCCAGGTTATGTGTGGTGGTATCCAGGCAGCTGTCCAATAGCAGATATAGCTGGGTGTCATCAGTGTACACAGTGATGAGCATAGTAACCAGGAAATAAGATGCAAAAAGAGATATGCTAAAAATAACAACTATGAAACAAAATCACATTGCTTAAAGCACTCACCTTAAAATCAGTCTGCAAATGAGGAATTATCAAAACCCAGCCAGTGGTGCAGGTACAGGAAGCAGAGAAGAATGTAAATAATTTTCCAGTCACTGGCATTGTTAAACACACATTGTTAAACACACTCCATCAATCAGTGAGGAACACTCAGACATTAGCAATAATAAATAGCCATCTCTTTTAGGT
This sequence comes from Gekko japonicus, assembly GCF_001447785.1. Taxonomy (NCBI): domain Eukaryota; kingdom Metazoa; phylum Chordata; class Lepidosauria; order Squamata; family Gekkonidae; genus Gekko; species Gekko japonicus. Next base: position 183,752 of record NW_015172597.1, on the reverse strand, counting down.
GGCAGTTTCACCTAAATACACTTTGAAGCAAAGGACTTTCAAAAACAAACCATTGGAGGCATCTCGTAGACCCTAAAAGACTTGTGTAATGAGACTTTCCAAAATTTAGAACCTTTCAATTGTCTAATAACACCGTTTCCTCAAATAGGTATCCCGGAAGACACATCACATACTTCAAATGGGAATTCCTAGCTTGTCCCATATCAGAACTCACCCACTACACTCCTACCTCTAGGTCAGTAACTGTGATGATGCACATTTATCTTTGAATGTATGTATATCCACACACCAAACTTGATCAGTGCTATCAGGTTTCACAAGAGACAGAAGCAGAAACTTCTGATCTCCTCATTGCAAAAGGGAGAGAAGAAAGAGGTCATTTCTCTCCTTTTCCTCGCAGCCCTTGCAGATGAATAAAAGGAAAGGGAAATCACCTGGACTTTTGATCACTCCCCTCTCCTAAAAGTGCTACAGTGCAGCAAGTCTGGAAGACAGCAAAATTTCCAGGATGGGAGACAGGATTGCCATCTTTTTGCTGGCAGCAGGAGACCTCTCAGCCCCCCCCCCCTCATTGCCTGAGGCTGCTCAGCTGAGTGGCTGGAGGAAATTCCTGGGCAAAATGAAGGAATGCAATCAGCATCCCTGGTGCAAAGATGCTGCAAAGATGCTGCTTTTGGCATGACCCCAAAATGACATCATTATTCTGGGCACTGTTTTAGTATTCATCTCAAACTCTGTGGTTAAATTACAGAGTTTTGGGCAAATGCTAGAGCATCGCACCAGGTGTGATGATGTCATTTTGGGTTATATCAGATGCAGGGGTCATTTCGTAGAAAAAGAGCTAGGGGGACTCATTAGCATAACTCATTAGCATATGCCACACCCCCTGAAATCACCGGAAGTGTGTCCTCCCCACAGCCGGCGGCGACCTCCAGCGGGCACCAGCAGGGAGCTCCAGGCCCTGCCCTCCCGCACCTCACCCGGGGGGATGGCGTCCCCCCGCGTCCCCCCCCAAATGACCCCTGATCAGATGTTATTGACCAGGGATGCCGATTGCCCCCAAATTTATTTATTTATTGCTTTGACTTTCACCCTGCCCTCCCCACTGAGGCGGGCTCAGGGCGGCTCCCATAAAACAAATTAAACAATATACATCTTATAAAATTACAAATACATCATTTAAAAGCAGTAATATCGATGTCGATACAAAACAGTGAAGTGGACTCCCTGTCTCCCCTGCCTACTGCTGGTTGAGAGACTGTGCTTGGCAACTTGGGAGATCAAAAGTATTCAGTTTTATTTATTTATTTATTTATTATTTTAATTTATAGCCTGCCCGCCCTGCGAACGGGCTCAGGGCGGCTCACAATGGGGCACATGCCTATACATAAAACAGGTTAAAACAGCTTAAAAACAATTATTATAATATTACAAAATTATAAAGTGCTCTAGATGTTTCAGATCAGTTTTCAATAAAAAGATGGCATCATTAAAAAGTACTCCCAGATCAGTGGTATCCATGCAGCGCTGTCGTTCACTCCTCCCAGGGCCAGTTGATGATGATGGTAAAGGTAATGATGGTGAAGTAGTGAGGTAGTGGCAGCTCCTACTGAAAAGCCTGGCAGAAGAGCTCCGTCTTACAGGCCCTGCGGAACTGTGCAAGGTCCCGCAGGGCCCGGATCTCCTCTGGGAGCTCATTCCACCAGGTAGGAGCCACCACCGAAAAAGCCATGGCCCTGGTTGCAGCCAGCCTGGCCTCCTTGGGGCCTGGGATCATCAGGAGATGTTTTCACTGATCAATTGTCAGTCAGCTCTTGATTCTCCCCCCAAAGCGGACTTTGATGGATAAAGAGCAAAATTTGCCTGGCAGCAGTTGAGAAACCAACTCACAGTCATTCCATCATCAACCAGAAGTCAGCTTCTAATGGCTGCAAGTAGCCTGCTCCTGTGAATATTCACAAGTTGTGACTGCTCCAATAACTTGTCGATAAACCAGCATCTTGATCATCAGAAGTGAGTTGAACTGGAAGGTGCTGCTTGAGCAACTCAGATTGCATCACAGTGTATGCAGAGAAGCTGCTTAAGCCTTCCCTCTTTTTCCTGACCTGAAAGGGCCCTGAGGAGCCAATATTTACCCCACTGGGGAACTTTCAATTACTGATGGCCACAGGGTAAATAGCAGCTCTTGACACTGTTTCAGTTCAGGAAAATGGAGCAGAAGTAAAATTTGTGTCTCTTCTCCCCATGCATAGTAGTCCTGATTTGGATCAAGAAGAGGAAGAGGAGGAGGAAGAAGAAGAAGAGGAGGAGGAGGAGATTGGATTAAACCCTGCCCTTCACTTGGCGTCTCAGAAAGGTTTACAATCTTCTTCCCTTCCTCTGCCCACAACAGACACCCTGTGAGGTAGGTGAGGCTGAGAGAGCTCTTTCGAGAACTGCCCTTGAGAGAACAGCTCTGAAAGAACTTGTGACTGACCCACATGTGGAGCAGCTTCATGTGGAGAAGTGGGGAATCAAACCTGGTTCTCCCGGATTAGAGTCCATGCTCCTAACCACAGCACCAAATTGAAAAGAAGATATAGTAGCCCTGTTCACAAGTTACAGTGAATGCATGCACATCTTGCATATATATGCATGTGTATGTGTATAAGAAAGAGAAAATGTGGGGAATCAAATCCAGTTCTCCCAGATTAGAATCCACACTCTTAACCATTACACCAGACTGGCTATCTGCACACTTGAGAACTAAGATCCCAACATAGAACTCCATATGCACATGTGTTGACAGTCCCTGTGTCCACCATATGACTTTGCAATGTATGAACAAGCCCTAAGGTTGCAGGTAAATATGCTGGATTAAAGAACTAAACCCAAAAGCCATGGGATAGTTTTTATCAGGATCAGCCAAAAGATTGTATAACTCTGTGCGAGCTTTTGCATTCTCCAGCACACTTCATCATGCTTGGTACTTAGACACAATAAAGGTAAGGAGGAGTACATTTTGAGCAGGATGTACGGCAGACTTAAGTGATGTTAACTGTTTCTCTAATGTCAAAGGAAACCATGTGTTCCTTAAAAGACAAATAGCAGAATAAAACATAATAGGCATTATCTTAAGAAACAATGGAGTTTGAGATGACAGATGTTGGCATAATTCACATTACCCTTTTAAAACTGTTATTGTACCGTCTTGGAATAAACTGGTATAGGGACGGCCATTTCACACAGCCTTTCCCCTACCAGTAAGGTGCTGTCTCTGAAGTGGTTTGTCATTTCAGACTGTGCCGCTTTGTTTTTCCGCCCTTTTTTCCCCGTGTGGGTGATCTCCATCTTTTTTAAAAAAAACATTCTTTTAAGAGCACTATGGCGCTGTAACACAACCCCAAAGCAGTGCAATAGTGACCCCATTGGGATGCCTGGACCACTGAGATACATGAGATCACTACATCTGCCACCTGGAAACAAGTGGAAGCTCAGGCACTCACACACTTCTGGATTTGATTTCTGGAATGTTAGGAAGGGAGGAAGGGATACCGTCTGTGTTTGTAAACTGTCTTGCTTCCCCCTCACCTTCCCTCGCCATGACTGCACTCTCTTTCAGGCTGCCTAGAATTTAAAAATATCTTCCTTTAACTTTTCTCTTTCAGGCACCTTAAATAAAACTGCTTCCCCCCACCCCATGCAGTATTTAGGGACAGGACAACAGGCTGACTTGTCGTTCCCCTCTTTCCCAGGCTCCATTTTACAAGTAGCTATCTTGCCCAAGGTGAATTCCAGGAACTCAAAACCTGTGGCAGGATTTTTCACACTAGCCTCTGGCTCACACATTTTTGTCTTAGCTCAGGAAGGATGGCTCCAGAAAAAACTAATTTATGCAGTAGCCACATTACTTGCTCACAACTTTAATGCCAGTAGCTCACAAAGTGGAAATTTTGCTCACAGGACTCCACAGCTTGGAGGGAGCATTGCAGAGTTACAGCTTATCTCCTGCCTACAGATATCAGTTCCCAGGCATAAAGTGAATGCTGTGGAAGGAGGACTCCATGGCATTGTACTCCATTGAAATCACTGTTCTTCCCAGATGTAGTGATCTCATGTATCTCAGTGGTCCAGGCATCTCAGTGGGGTCACTATTGCACTGCTTTAGGGTTGTGTTACAGCGCCATAGCGCTCTTAAAAAAAACTTTAAAAGACGGAGATTGCCTGCACAAGCGAAAAAGGGCACAAAAACCTCGTCACAGGAGGAAGCGCTATGGGACATTTTACACAGCACCCCATAGTGCTTCAGGAGCAGTAGAAGGAATTGAAGACCGCTTGGAAGCAGTTTGAGGTAAAAATGGCTCAGGAATGCTTCCCGAATGGGACAGAAGCACTTCTGTCTTAAAGGGGAAATATATTCCATCAGGGAACCATTACTAAAATGGTTCTGTCTCAAATGACAGGCAGAAACTATTAGTGAACAGTTCCTCAAACAGAACATATCAGCTGTCTGAAATTCCCTACTGTTCTTTACATTCCTTTGAGTATGCAGACTATATTTGGTAGATTAGAATTTCTATCTGATCTCATTCTCTCTTTCTCTCTTTTTCTCTGTGTGTGCGTGCACAAATTCTGATAATCTCTTTGAGATTATAAACTTTCAGAATGCTACAGTCCCTTGTAGTATCACACATTATATATTTGTAAAACTGACAGGTGATTTTATCTATTTATTTGATCCCAGATATGCCTAAAATATGAAAGACCCCTGAAGCCATAAAGGATATGCTTTAGGATGGTACCAGTTGCTCATCCTTAATTGTTGCAAAGTATCGAATGGCACCTTGTGATGCAGAATGAATGTTTTCACATTCCATTTTCAAAAGTCTGTTGTGAATCAATCTTTTTTTCCCCTTTTGCTGACTTGCAACATTCAAAATGGATAATTTGGATTAAATTAGCATCTGAATATACCCATTGCAGTTCCATCTGTGCACTATAATGGTGTTGACACAGAAGCTGATAATGAAGCAGAGAGAAGACAGAATATTGTCCACCCAGCAGCAGAATATTAGATTGATAAATATTAAGCTAAAATAATGATGTCCTTTTATTTTCTTCTTCTCATCTGCTTTCAGCTATCTTATTTCTTGACCCGAATTCCTGGAAATATTTTAGATCACTAAATATCAAAAATATCCAAACGTTCTCCCTTTCTTTTTTCTCAACTACTTGCAAAAGAAGTCTATTTTTTATTGCATGTGTCTTATTTGCTACATTTCTTTTTGCATTACATAAAGAAAGAGAGGGAGATATTAAGTCCAAATTAGTTATGGGCATCAATTACTTTAATTGTGAAAGTTTTCAGGCACTGAGTTTCATTTTCAAATTTGAATATGTAAGCGATGCTTTACAATAGTACCAGTTCTCTGAGAAGCAGAAAAGAGCAGTTTTCCTGACACTAAGATTTTTAGAATCAAGGTTATTTAAACCACGCACATCCCAAGGAGCAACTTTGCTTACAAGCAGAGTGCAAAATATTATTTGTACTCCATGTCTTACTCCAATATAATTCTCCCTGGAGAAAAAGCTTGCTGAGACTGTATAGTGAGCACACAGCAGCTGTGTGACATATCACCCGGATGTGACACAGGCATTTGGTTGATAAGATTTGCATTAAAATATTGTCACTGAAATCCTCTTTTGCACTGCACCAGTTTTATCAATTTCAAACACACTTCGCCTTTTCATGCATAAAACTTACAGTAACATTTGCCAGGAAGAGTTTTCCTAAAAGAGAAAGAATGAGGAAAGGGAAGAAAGAAAAGAAAGTATTTCATTTGTGATCAGTTACCTGTAGTGCCAAGCTGAACCGAAGAATATGAGACATTATAAATCCTTGTTTTACTCATCTACGTTTATTTCCCTGTAAATGTCTTATGCAAATGTGGGACATTAGCATGCTCTTTTTCAATGCATTGCCTCATATTTTCTTGATAGCTTCTTCTTCCTCATTTTTCTGTTCCTTCCACTTCAGAAAATATATGTGATGAAAGGTTATTTTTTGTGTTAGGTTCCTGCATTTTACAAACACACACTAAAAGAAGACATTTATCACTTCAGTAGTGCAGGTCCTATGCAGAGTTACGTCAGTCAATGCTCATTGCAGTCAATGGGACTAGACTGAAGTAAATTTGCATAGGACACCAGTGCTAATTTTGTTTCAGAGATGTTGCTTGGATTTACTAGGAGCATATATGACCATGGGACAGGAACCACACGTAACAGCAAAAGCTTGAAGCCATTCCACAGGCTTTGGCAGTTAAAGGCTTTGGCAGTTAAATACAGAACAGACTTTGGCAGTGTTGTGAGAATGCAACTGTAGCACTTGTCAGTATAAACTAGCCCTGTATAAAGTGTTACCTGCACCTATTCCCCACCCCCTTTAGGTGTGTAATGGTCTGGTGAGTGCCCCTTACCAAGGCGGGGGAGAATGTAAAAAAAAGGTTAGCTGGAATGCAACACAAGGTTATTTAAACAATAAAATTGTTTATTAGCTAAAGGCAAACAAGGAATACAAAACAGAGTAGTTACTTCCCCCCCCCCAAAAAAAGACAGTCAGTGGTTAAATATACAGAACAAAGATTTCCCCATGCACAGAAGCTTCTGGACTGGCCCAGAGAGATCACGAAAGACAAAGCCTTCCCTGGATCTCTGAGAGTCATAAGAACATAAGAACATAAGAGACGCCAATGTTGGATCAGGCCAAAGGCCCATCCAGTCCAACACTCTGTGTCACACAGTGGCCAGAAATACCAGTGCCATCAGGAGGTCCAGCAGTGGGGCCAGGACATTAGAAGCCCTCCCACTGTTGACCCCCCCCCCAAGCACCAAGAAGACAGAGCATCACTTGCCCCAGAGCCCCTAGCTATACCTTGTGGCTAATAGCCACTGATGGACCTCTGCTCCATATGCTTATCTAATTCCCTTTTGAAGCCGTCCATGCTTGTAGCACCCACCACTTCCTGTGGCAGTGAATTCCATGTGTTAATCACTCTTTGGGTGAAGAAGTACTTCCTTTTATCCGTTCTAACCCGACCGCTCTGCAGTTTCATGGAGTGCCCACGAGTTCTTGTATTGTGAGAAAGGGAGAAAAGTACCTCTTTCTTTACCTGCTCTTTCCCATGCATAATCTTATAAACCTCGATCATGTCACCCCTCAGTCGTCTTTTCTCCAAGCTAAAGAGCCCTAAGCGCTTTAACCTTTCCTCATAGGGAAAGTGTTCCAACCCTTTTATCATTCGAGTTGCCCTTTTCTGCACTTTTTCCAAAGCTATAATATCCTTTTTAAGGTGTGGTGCCCAGAACTGCACACAGTATTCCAAATGAGGTCTCACCATTGATTTATATAGGGGCATTATTATATTGGCTGATCTGTTTTCAATACCCTTCCTAATAATCCCCAGCATAGCATTGGCCTTCTTTATTGCAGTCACACACTGTCTCGACATTTTCAGTGAGTTATCCACTACAACTCCAAGATCTCTCTCTTGCTCAGTCTCTGCCAGTTCAGACCCCATCAATGTGTATTTATATTTAGGATTTTTGGCTCCAATGTGCATCACCTTGCACTTGGCCACATTGAACCCCATTTGCCATGTTGACGCCCACTTGCCCATCTTTGACAGATCCCTTTGGAGTGCCTCACAATCCTCACTGGTTTTCACCACCTTGAACAACTTTGTATCATCCGCAAATTTAGCCACTTCACTGCTTACTCCCATCTCCAAATCATTTATGAACAAGTTAAAAAGCAGTGGACCAAGTACTGATCCCTGCGGTACCCCACTGCTTACCACCCTCCACTGAGAAAATTGCCCACCTACACTCACTCTCTGTTTTCTATGAACTAGCCAGTTTTTGATCCATAAAAGGACTTGTCCTTCTATCCCATGATTTTTGAGCTTACTTAGGAGCCTTTGATGAGGAACTTTATCAAAAGCTTTCTGGAAGTCAGTGCTGAAATGGAGCTTCTTGCCTTCCTTTATACCATATTGGTCACATACATTTTGATAGAGCTATAGAAATTTTAAACTGCATCAATTAATCTAACTGCTTTGGTAATGTGGGCCATTATGGCATAGGCAATGTTCCCACATTCCAGAGGCAATGGGGTTACCCTGATGCTTTAGCAAAAAAAATGCAAGATAGCACCTGAATTTCTGAATGACAAACACAAGAATGCTACAGTTTCAGGATGTTCTTTGTTTTCTTGAAGCAAGGTAGCCAGCCAGGCACTGTCTGCTGGCTGGAGGTGTGATGTGAGTTTTGGCATGTAGGCAAACATTCTGGCTTCCTTGACTTAATGGCAGGTGCATACCAATCTTTTATTTCTAAGTGTTTCAAAATTCTTTAGATTCATGAACAATGTAGGTGAATGCAAATGTTGGTTTCTGTGTATGTGATGGAGGAAAGGTATTTCTTGAGACAAAGGACTAGCAAATCATGTTGGGAGTCATGTTCACTGAGCTGCTTGCTGCTTGGAAAGTTACAGAAATAGAGGAGAGAAAAACACTATGATTTGTTTATAAAATTAAAACTGTATAAATGGGTTTTAATTTTTTCTGAACCAACTATTTCATTTTTTCTCACAACAGGCAGTTGTACAGATCTGTTGTTTAAATGGGGCAAAATACCAGGACCCGAAAGCGATTGTGGTGCAGCCCGCCAAACTATTTTCCATGTCACAGGAATATGAGTGTCCGCTTTCCAGGGAGATGTGACAGAGCTCTTTGAACTCTCCCCAGCTGCAATTGAGTGGATTAAAAATTTAGATATTAGCATTTGGGGGGATTGCCCTATTGGTCTGCATACCTGTTGTATCAACTTGGTTATGTATTTTATATTATTATGTGCTTCCTGTGTGTAACACTGCCATACAATAAATAGTAATATATTAATAATAATGTGTTAAACACAGGTGACTTGAGCTAGTAGGTTTCTGCTGATGCACAATTGTATTTTTCACACAGCTTATTAATTCTAAGGGGCCATTCATTTACAACATTTTTCTTATCAGAGCATCATGCTTATTAGACTTCACTCAAGTGGTAACAGTAACATTTCTAAGAATGTCTCAAACCAGAGAATTTTCCTCTTCTTGTGCATGTTATTTATATATTTCAATGATTTGTAGCTCACTGAATGGGAATAAGATGAATTACATCAGGACTGAAAGATGTGCTCCAGGTTTAACTCCAGGTGGGAGGGAGGGTTGGGTAAGATGGCCTCCACCTCCTCCCCACTAAGAATGTCACCCAATTGGACACATGAATATATGAAGTGTATTTCTTTTACAATCCTTTTCACTCTGTCAACTTGCAATTTGTTTCTGGGTTCATTTCCAAGTGTGGAAAGATCCAAGTGGTATTCAGAGATCTATTAGGAGGACAAGAAGATGTTGGCACCAATGACTATGGAGAAGGCTGAATCAGGGCTGGAAACACCCATCCAGGTCCAGCCAGGCCCAGCAGCAGCTGAGACACTGAGGCTTGGGGAATGGCAGGCTCAGTGAAAGGAGGGGAAGACCTGGAGGGCCTACAGTCTATCCTAGCTAACCTCTGGACAAAGCTAATGGGGAGGTGGCTCAAGGAGGAGGAACAGACACCAGTGGGAGATGGAGATGAGAGAGCTAGCACCCCTCCATGGGGATAGGCCAGGCCACATGTAGCTGTTAAGATGGGGACTAGTAGGTATAGAGGAAGGGTGGAGCTAGACACCCTCTTTAAAAGTGGGCTCCTGTAGGTGGCCAGGGAGAAAGTAAGGGCACAGCTTTGGAAAGCTACTGTTCTGGGATAGAAAAAAGAATCAGGTGAAGCAGGGTTCATTTCCTGCAGGAGTGCACAGCAGCGGAGCTCTGGCAGTAAAGAGCCTAGGGGGCGGGCGCATACACCCCCACCCCCCTGCTCCCAGCAGCCCTCAGTCAGAGCAAAAAGCAGCCAAATAAGTTGCAGAGCTCCCCCCAGCCCCCCAGTCCAAAGCAGTCCCGTGGCACCTTTAAGACCAAGTTTTATTCAGGTACAAGCTCTCCCTCCTCTGTGAGGGCAGATCTGCACATCCCCCCCCCCAACAGCTAGCAGTCCAAAACAGTTCAGTGGAGCCTGAGCGGTGGGTGTTGCCTTCTGACACACTTCCGGTGATGTCAGGGGGTGTGGCATCTGCAAATAAGTTATGCTAATGAGCTCCTGCACCTCTTTTTTTACTAAATGACCCCTGAGGTGAAGCAGTATATTCTGAGACCTGGAGAGATCTGCTGGTGGAACCCAGCAAGCTGGCTAAGGCCTGGCTAAAGTGCGGTGGCTAAAGTGGTTAAGACACTGAACTGCAGATCAGAAAGTCAGTAGTTCAACAGTTCAAGACCCGGGTGCCGCATGATTGAGTGAGCTCCTGTCTCTGGTCCCAGGTCCTGCCAACCTAGCAGTTCGAAAGCAAGAAATTGCAAGTAGATAAATAGGTACCACTTCAGTGGGAAGGTAACAGCATTCTGTGCACCTCGGCATCTAGTCAAGCCAGCCACATGACCACGGAAATGTCTTTGGACAGTGCTGGCTCTTCGGCTTGGAAACGGAGATGAGCACCGCATCCCTAGAGTCAGATTCAACTGGCTTTCAAGCAAGGGAAACCTTTACCTTTACCTAAGTCATGGAGAGGGGAGAACCTCACAGTTAATAAAATATTACTTTTAAAATCTCCCTTCTCCATGAGGTTTTTGCCACAAAATATGTAATTTTCTGTCCACAAAACATTCTTATCTTCCTCTTTGAGGGGTGCTTCATACATATAGCTATTTGAAGTGAATGTAATCTGCAATGCAGAGGTCTCCAAACATTTTCAGCCTGTGGGCACCTGTGGAATTCTGAGACAAGGTAATGGGCACAAACAAAAATGGCTGCTGCAGGAGGTAAACTCAACACCAAAACTTCTGAAAGCAAGGTTATAGATAATCCTAATAGTAACTCTTCAACATTTCAGGCAGAAGTTCTGTTTAACAAGACGCCTTTTAATCTGCATGGCTAATAAGATCCCCAGTAGCCAATCAGAAGCCCTGCTGGGAAAAATGCCCAACCAGTTTGGTGTAGTGATTAGGAGCACAGACTGTAATCTGGGAGAACCAGGTTTGATTCCCCACTCCTCCACATGCAGCTACTGGTGTGATCTTGGGTCAGTCATAAGTCCTTGCAGAGCTGTTCTCTCAAGGACAGTTCTGGAAAGAGGTCTCTCAGGCCCACCTACCTCGCAATGTGTCTGTTGTGGGGAGGGGAAGGGAAAGGAGTTTGTAAGCCACTCTGAGTGAAGGGCAGGATATAAATCCAATCTCTTCTCTTCTTCTTCTTCTTCTGGCCCTGCCCACTTAAAAACAAACAAAAAACTTCACAGGCACCAGAAAAGCTGTCAGTGGGTGCCATGGCACCCATGGAGCTACATCGGGAATCCCTGCTGTAATGCTCTTTTTTCAGCAAAACTATTTTCAAAACTATTTTATTCAATTTATACCTCACCCTCCCCGCCAAGGCAGGCTCAGGGCGGCTTCCATATAATGCATATATAAATACAATTAAAATCCATCATGAAACAACCAAAACCCATAAACAAATCAGTTACCCTAAAGTGCTGGAACAGTATTCAGATAAACTGCGAGAGCAGAGAATTTCAAATTTACACAATACTCCATAGGTGGCAATAATAATGATGTTCCTGCACCAGCTCCATTAATCTCCTTATATACATGCAAAATATAATCTGTTCCATTTGAGACAAAACTTCATGTCACACTGAGTCTAAACCCTGTACATCTTCCTTTTTCTGTAATGTTGTAAATATATCTCCTATATTATAATCCTGTTTTGGGGTGGCAAGATTCCATGCTTGCCCTCAGCCCTTGGCCTGTCAGCTGCCACTCGAGTACTCGTGTGTCATTGGCCGGGTGCTGGGTCTGCTCCTCTTCCCTGCCCACTCCCCCTTCAGCCACTGTGCCCTGTCAGAATTACTGGCAAATGGTTTCTCTCTTGACGAAGACGCTTTTCCTGTTTGGGACTTACTTTCCCCTCAGTGGCTGTTGATAGGTTTCACGAAATGGCAGTTACCTGTTTTTGTAAAATGGTTGTGGTTATTTGTTTAAAATGTTCCCCCATAAGGTTTAATTGAGCTGTAGTTCCAGAGAGGGGCCTGCAAGGGTATCACTCACTGGGTTGAATGAGGCTTCTTCATCTGCTGGCCTACAGTTCCCAGCTGCCCCAAGGCCAAAAAGTGTGGGAAAACAGGAACTGTCTGAAGGTAGTCTTCGTCCCTGGAAGCAGCAGAAATTCAGCCGCTCCACAGTCGGCTGGACTGGGGAATGAATGGAAGTTTCCCTGCTCTCTTGGGCAAGAGAGAGAGGCTGAAGTACAGTTGAGCCCACAACCTCCAGAGGTAGAGAGTATACGAAAGAGGATTTAATCTAACCCCTGTTGATTTATGCCCTGTAGGTTCATAGTGTGTGCTTACTCCTACAGTGTGTGTGTGCTCCATAACTGTGTAAATAGTTAAATAAATTCTTTAATTGGGGCTAAAAATCTGTGTTTTGCTCTGACCACACACTCTCCCCTACTCTGCACAATACCAAACGGAGGTAGCCCAGGGAAGCAAGGAAAGGCCAGACCCTTGGGTTGCCAACTTTCCAGGGATCCCCCAAAGATTGGGGATTCCATCTCCAAATAGGGAGATTCGGCCAGAGAAGTCTCACTGTCCCTCTAAAAGGGCAGTGATGATTCCATGAGTGGTGGCAGCAAACATAAGGAGTGAGATACGCCCACGGGACGAGGGTGGGAGGCAAACAGCTGAGTTGTAAACTGGAGCCCGTTTCGCCATGGTAGGCAACCAAGCTTGGTTCAGACAAAGGAAACCCTTTGCAGGCCTTTGTGAGGAACTCATTGGGGCCAGTCCTGACTAGGGTTGCCAGCTCCAGGTAGGGAGATTCCTGGAGATTTTTTGGTAGAGTCGACAAAAGTCAGGGTTTGGGGAGGGGAGAGGCCTCAGCTGAACAGAATGTCATACAGCCCACCTTCCAAAGCAGTTATTTTCTCAGGGGGGGGGGAGAGATCTTTTATCTGGAGTTCAGTTGTGATACCTGGTGATCTTCAGGCTCCACCTGGAGGTTGGCTGCCCTAGGCATAGCAGTCAGCACTTCAGAGCAGGGTCTGCTAGATCCAGATCCTTGCTGTAGAAGCTGAGTGGGTAATTTTGGACCAGTCACAGACTTTCAGCCTAACCTACCTCACAGGGTTGTTGTGCAAGTCAAAAGGGGGAGAGGAGAATGATGTAAGCTGCTTTGGTCCCCATTGCAGAGAAAGACTACTTTTCCTCCTGGGAAACCATTGTTGCCAATCTCCAGGTGAGGGCTGGAGATCACTCAGAATTACAACTG
>NW_015172597.1:167940-169762 GCF_001447785.1 Gekko japonicus | reverse complement strand
AGGCCCCTGCCACACGCAGGGGAAAAAGCGGCACAAACCGTGGCTGTTCAAAGCCGCGTCAAAGTTGACACGGCGCGGCGGGATCCCACGGATCCCCTGGCCGCGCCGCGTTTTCTCCCCGGCACGATCAGACGCCGGGGAGAAAACACAGAGCTGACGGCCGGCCAGCCGAACTGCGCATGTCAGAGCATGCGCAGTTTGGCTAGGAGCCCAGGAAGCGCCGGCGCAAGGGCGCGCCGGCTCTCAGACTCCCGGGGTTGAGGCGCACCAAGGCGATGAACCACCTCGGTAGGTGGTTCCAACTTGATGCGCCTTATCCCATGGATGGGCCGGTTTGGGGACGGAAGCACCACGCTTCCCAGATGTTGTGGTGTGATCGCGGCAGTTTGAACCGCCCCCAAACCGTCCTGCTTCTGGGCCAAATTCCCTCGTGTGAACGGGGCCACTGTTGAATTTTCTTTTTCCATGTTTAGTCAACATCTGTCTAGCATTAATAATGGCGTATAAGATGACTAGTACTCTATAATTCTTAAGAATAGAGTTTATTTCTATATATATAATAGAAAGTCCCCTCACCATAAAATCAACTCCCAGGCCAAAGTGCTGAAGCTAGAGACACCATATTCAGGGAGAACACTCCCACTGTGATATAGAAACTTGCTCAGCAGGATTACCTTAGCACTGCTGCTGGCCCAGCTTCCCTGATGCCTTTAAACATACTCTCCCCAACACCAGACAGGCAGGTGTCTGCCAGGTGTAGGAGCAGGGCCAGGGTTCTTTAATCCAGCAGGGAGGCTGCCAAAGCAGAAACACCTTAGTAATGCTGCTGGGCCAGCCTCCCCAATGGCATTGGATACACTCCCATGCACTATGGAAAAATACCCCAAATTTGTAGAAATGTGGTTTCCTGTATTAGGTTATTTAACTTCTCACAATGTTGGTTCTAGAAAATTGCTTCATATGAATTTGCTTAATACCTGGTTGCTCAGATGTTGTTTTGAATACATAGTTGTGTTCCACTTCTTATCATATGTGGTGGCAGTGTGAAAAAGCAAAGAGATACTGGGCAGGGATACATGAAATAGTACAAAAAACCTTTAAAACCTCTATTCCCTTTGCCCCAGAATTATTTTTGTTGAGTATTATGCCTGATTAATGTAAAAAAATGAAACCTACTTCATTTTATATGTGATCACCTCAGCTAGAATATTGTTTGCTAAATACTGGAAGCAAGCAGAAATACCACCCAGAAGTGAAATCATTAACAAAATACTGAACTGAAAATCATGACAACTAGAAACCTGAGGAAAAATATATATAATGCTGTATAACCTGTGAAAAAAGAGTTTTTATAGCAATGCCACCGTTTAATAATGAGTAAGGAGTAACGTAATTAAGGCAAAACCATTTTCTAATGTATCAATCTCAACTTTCCCCCGTATATATTTATGTTTGCATGTTTTATGTTGAAAATAAAGAAATATAATAGGGTGGGAAACACTTTTGTCCCCCCATTTTATTTGCATAATGTAGACCAGTGGAGGTGTTCCAGGTGGGTGGAAGCCTCTTGGGATCTGGCCTGCAGGCAGAGGTGGTCTGCTCAGTGGCTTGCTGCAACTGTTTTGCTCAGCACTTTGCAGATAACATCTCTTGCTTCTTTTCCTACTTGGACTCTACATTAGTGATGACAGGGTCGGATGATGCCAGGGGGCTGATCAGTCCAGTTGTTTCACATACTTTTCAGTTTATTCACTCTGAGGATGTGGATAGGATCCTTGGAGGCCTGAGGCCTACCACCTGCTTGTCTATATATATATATATA
>NW_015172597.1:137670-167917 GCF_001447785.1 Gekko japonicus | reverse complement strand
TATATATATATATATATATGGGATTTTTTTTTTTTAGAAATTAAACCTCTAAGGGGGTCAAAGGGGGGAAAATGTGTTTCCCCCATTGCTTCTTATTTGGCTTTCAGGCTGCTGCCTCCTTGCACACCCCACTCTCTGATTGGTCAGCTGCAGAGCTCAGTGTTCTGAGGTAAAAAAAAAATGTTACAGGAGACTGCAAAGAGCTAATGACAGTTGAGGAAATCAGGAATGGCCAATCACCTGTGAGATGCAGCAATGCTGCTGGTCCATTCTCCCTGATGGCTTCAAACATCCTACCCTACAACTGAAAGGCAGCTGTCTGTCAGGTGCAGCAGTGGGTGCATGGTGCTTAAAGCCATCAGGGAACCCACCCCAGCAGTAATGCCTTAGTGATCCTGCTGGCCCAGCCTTCACAATGGCTTACAATACCCCTCCCCCTACACCTGCCTGTCAAGTGTAGGAGAGGGAGTGGGATGCTTACAGCTGTCAGGCAGCCTTGCTCAGCAGGACTGCCTTAGTGCTGCCCCAATTCCTTTAAACACACTTCCCCAACACTAGACAGGCAGGTGTCTATCAGGTGTAGGAGCAGGGCCAGGGTTCTTTAAACCATCAGGGAGGTTGCCCAAGCAGAAACATCTTAGTAATGCTGCTGGGGCAGCCTCCCCAAATGCTTTAGATCAGGGGTGGCCAAACTGCAGCTCAGGAGCAGCTCTTTCACACATTCTAATTTAATGTTAATAAAAAGCAAATTTGCATATTTTTCAATAAAAAAGTGTGTGTGATATTTGTTCATATCTCAAACATCTGACATTCATTCTATGTGGCTGTTATGTTAAACAAGTTTGGCCACCCCTGCTTTAGACCGACTTCCACCCACCCCTCCTCCAACTGAGAGGTGGTTGTCTGTCAACTGCAGGAGCAGGGACAGAGCATTGAAAGCCATTAGATATGGTGTCCAAGCAGCATCGCCTTAGCAATCCTGTGGGTCCAGCCTCCCCAATGCTTTCAGACATACTTTCAGTGAGACGGCTAGGATCCATTCGAAGCTTAGCAGCATATTTGAGCCTGAACATTCACTGAGATCAGTGTCCTATCTTTCATGACTTGTTGTAAAGCATTTGATGAACAAGAGAACTTTTGTACTACTCTAACATTTCCGGAGGAAGAGCCAATTTTGAAATGTTGTTATATAATCCGGAAACGACGTTGATGATGTACATTTGCACTAGGATTTTCTTATGATTTGTAGGAATTGATTTATTGTGTTGTAGTGCTTCAGACTGTAAAGTAAGCATTTTCTTTGCAAGTCTTGTTGACTGCTTGATTTGTGGGTCAGACTCTCACAACTGTTTTCTTTCTACTTGTTCTCTGGATAACCTGAGACAGACAGGTATGAAGATGAAACCTTCAAGGATCTGTTAGAACAGTCCGATTCCTGTACTAATAGTCTGTCTGCTTTTGTGGAAAATGAGAGTCTTGAGATTGGAGGGAGTCAGGCTGAGGAGGGTGAAAATAATCCCTAAGAAGAGACCCCTTCCTTGCATGAGAAACCAATATCCTCTCATACCAGGGATAGTCCTCTGGGGTTGTGGGGGGGGGAGTGGGCTTTTGGTAGTGGGAGATTCAATCATTAGGAATATAGAATGGGGTCTGTGGTGGCCATTTTGACCAAATAATGACTTGCTACCTGATTTAAAGCTTGCAGACAACATACACTGTCTAGAGAGAATGATAGCTAGTGCAGAGGAGGAGTCAACAGGATTGGTGCACATTGGCACCAATGAAAGTGGAAAATATACTTTTATGGTTGTGCGGGGGGGGGGGGGGGTGGCAGAAGGCTAAAGGCCAGGACATCCAAGCTTGCATTCTCAGAACTTCTGCCTGTTCCATGTGCAAGATCAGCTAGGGAAAAACAGATTAGAGGGTCTCAATGCATGAATGAGAAAGCAGTGCTAAAAGGAAGGATTTAGATTTGTTAGGCACTGAGGAGCTTTCTGTGACAAGCCTAACCTGTACAAAAGAAATGGACCTTATTTGAACTGAAAGGAAAGCAGGCTGCAGGTACTTAAATATCAAAAAGATAGCAGAGCAGATTTTAAACTAACTCCCTAGGGGAAAGCTGATGTGCCTATGCCAATCCTAGGAGTCTCTATGCCTAGATGAGGGAGTTGGAGTGCTTGATGCTAAATGATGAAGTACAGTTTAAAGAAGTAGGCTCGCCACTTGTTCCTGCTATCAAAACTGTATAGAGGTTCAGGTGAATGTAATCCCTTTAACAAACTTTATAGTGCTATTGTTACTCCCTTCTAAACCCATTGACTTGAGTGTGCTGAGAAGGGTTCAGTTCTGTTTAGGATTGCATTACTAGGGGAAAATCCTAAGCATGACTACTCAGAACCCCAATCAGGTCTGTTCAGTTTGGCATGCACCTAGGAGTGCACTCTTAGGCCTTTCTTTGAATAACTTTCTTTTAATAACTTATTTCTCACATTTCTCTTGTAGCACTCTGTAACTGGGATTGGGGGTTAATATAGTGATATTCCCTTTTGCCTGCTGATCAGGAACAGGGTATTCTCTCAGGTTCCTGCTCTTAGGTTTACACAGCAGAGATGGGTATGTTCAAACAACATCCATTTACCAGCAAGCAGATATAGAGATGGGAGCAACTGATTTCAGCACAAGGAAGCAAATACAGTCTATAATTCTAACTAAAAAACAGAACCAAACAGCAAGGACTCTAGCCCATGAGACTGAACCAACAAACACAAATATTACCAGGGGAAAATGGACTGTTCCATGGTAATGTATGCAATAAAGGTGCCATTAATATGGGATAATATTGGCTAAGGGTTTGAAATAATCTGCAAGGGAGGCAAATACATGTGGATGGCAAATACATGTGTCAGGTTGAACATCAACAGAGGAAGAGATGGGCAGTCAGATACGGGTGGAAATCCCTTGCATTTGGCTTCTTCCATTTTCACTCTGAAACATATCCTATCATAAGAGGTTGCCCATTCTTCATATGCCCAGGTAAGTATTAAATTGTTGTCCTGCTTACTTATAAAAAGGAATGGGAATCCTACACACAGTTCATTAATCCCTTGTCTTGATAGATTTCCCATTGATCCACTTCCCAGCTTTATATCATTAAGCCCCTGACGGCAGCCATCACTGGAGAGTAGTAGCTCTCCTGTCAGCTAAATGGGCTACTACAATACTGCTTCTCTGTCTAGCTCCTTCCCTGAATGACCACCAGAAACTTCATCTGTGGGTTTGGTCAATGACTGGTCAAAGCCCTTGATAATGCTATCATGAACCCTTGAGTACATGACAGAAGAAAGGTGGCACATAAATGTAATAAAACATGTTCTGTAGGTTCTGTGCCTTATTGGCCTCACATTTCAACTAGCCAATTCGTCTTGAATCCAAGGATTAGGACCTTCAGGGGGATCATGAATAACTATTTATTGGGTCATAAACCCTTACAGAACCACAATTTCCTTTCTTTTTGGAAGACCTTACTGCTGGGCATGCGTAGAGAGCAGAAGCCCCATCTATTATGCTTCTTCTTGCATACATGTTGTGAGGAGCAGCCGGATGGTGAAGCAAAGTCGCTCAGTGGCAGAGAGGATTTCTCCACAGCTCGGACCATTGGCTTGTTCCTCAGTGCAATGTACTTCCTGATGTTTGGGTTATGTTTCCCAGCCCCTGCACTGTTGGTTGGCTGCTCAAGGTCTGCCTTGACACTAATGAGTTGTCATCATTTTGGCTATCTTTGGTCCTGGTATTCTAACATTATATTCCTACAGCCTGTCATGTTCCTACAGCTCATTGGCTTTCTCTGTAAAAATTAGAGACCACTGATTAAGCCCATGAATGGTTAACATGGCACAAGAACTAAATGTGTCACATGCATATCTACAGGACTACAGGAGTGCCTGTGAACCTCAGGGTGCAGTCAGATGGCGTGCTTTCTGAGCTTCTGACAGCACCTCTAATTTCATCATGGCGACCATCCGATGTTGAGCAGTGACAGTATCCAGGCTGTGGATTGGACCAGAGGCGTGGTGACGCAGCGACGTGGGCCGGAGCGGTGGCCGTCACGCAGCCGCACACAGGGAAGATCTCACCGGAAGGAGTCGCTGCAAAAAACAGAAGACCTGCGCCGAGACGCCACCACCAGAAGGAAAAGAGCCAACCATGAAGAAGCCGGGAGAAGAAGAGCCCTTCTGTCTGGGTGCTGGTAGGATGTCACCCCCTGTAGAATTGTGTGGCCCTAGATAGGTGTAATAAATTGTGTAAACCGCTCCGAGTCCTACAGGAAAGGAGCGGTATAGAAGCTGAATCAATCAATCAATCAATCAATCAATCATTTTTGCTGTGTTCCAGAAACGTTCAGACTTCTCCCCTGTTACCTGCTTCACTGTGCACTCACCCTGTGGGTGACCATCCAGATCATCGCACTGGAAGAACACTGTCACATGACTTTGACTCTAGTTCCAGATGAGGAAAATGGCCCCTGAAATGCAAGCCTGACTAGGGACTATTTTCAAAACTGTCCAACCTCCAGAAACAAGAGAAAGGGTAGTGTTCCTTGAGTTTCCCACTGGCAACAACCCCCCCCCCCCAAGCAGGGCTCCAGGTCCCCAAAAGGTAATGCGGAGCAGGAGTGCAAAGGCATTGATTTAAATCCCAGGGGTATTTATGCAATTATGTGCATATTGCTAAGTGGGAGGAAAAAATGCTCCAAAACAGAAGGGATGGTTCTTGATCCCACAGGGAAAGTCCAGACATCCAGAACTGTACTGGGGATCCATAAACCTCAGACTTTCTCAAGTTCTGAAAAGAACATGCCAGGAGAGTGGTGAGTATGGGAGGGGTGAGTATGGGAGGCTGACTACTGGGGAACAGAATACAGATGTGGATGTCTGAATGTTTACTTTAAATCCATGGGGCTCCAACAATGGCAATGGAGCAAATAGCACATCTGACTGTACCCTAAGAGAATCTTTCTGCCTTGCCACTGTTGTGCTGTCTGAATGAGTCAAAAACGATTCACAGGCCCAAGCATACCACATGTGTACAACACCACACACTATGCCATAGTCTGAAGATGACTTCCAGCACATTTGGTATAATAGTGGCCACACTGGTAAGTAACCTGATTTTAAAATGTGAAGATAGTGCACTGCACAATGCTTAGCAGACAGATTTCTTTTTCCAAAGACACTATGAAGGCTTTAGGGTTCCAGTTTCTCTGTCTCTTAGGAGGTATCTTTATTTGAACATAAAAATAGTGCTTAGTTTATGAAAAAATAAAAACTATGAATTTCAAAAGCTCCTTTAATAAGAAAAAAGGCCTAAGAAAGTGCCAAAGTAATTATGTCTTGTAATTACAAGAAATGAAAATGCCCACATAATTTGCACTGAAATGCAACATTTACCAGCCTGCAGCAAAGTGGAGATTAGCTTCTAATTGGATGGAATTAAAAAAGAAATAACAGAGATGAATGCACTGGTTTAAAACTGCCTGCACTTTTAATAGGATTTGTATGTGAGAGTTTACTTCGTGGACATGTATGTTATACATGTATTGTGATTGGTAACAACAGCCAGAGTTCTGAAGATTGCTCCAGTTCACCCACATCCTGAAGACTTCAGTGGCTAAATACAGACATATACAAATAGCCACTTGGTACACAAGGTATGTCAGACTGCTAAATGGATATAGGAATGTTTCTGAATTTCTCTACCACATCCTGAACCTTCAAAGGCAGGGAAATGAGCTGTACTATGTCATTTATTAGGATGGTAGATAGTTTACCAATTGTTATTTGCATATTGTAGTACCTTATTAATTAGTAAATGGTCATCTGTACTCACACAATGGCTTACTGCAATGCTGAGGGGGATGGGTGTTTGCAAAGTTACCTAACACTGGGACTAATTCTCTGATTCATGCAAGCATATATTTCACAGAATATTTGTGCATCAAGAATAAGAAGAGGAACATCCTCATGGATGTAATTAATTTATTGGGAAATGCTAATGCCATCTGCGGGATGTATTCCAAAAATTCTCAAAAGTTAACAACAGCCTTCCTGGACTTTTTTATCTAGTGTGTTTTATAATCATAGTGTTCTAAATCAGAGGCTTCTAAATTTCCATAACTTACAATGCTATACTAAACAGGGTGACACTCTTCTAAATTTATTGAAATCACTGGGCTTAAAGGGGTGCAACATCATTTTTTCTAACTAACAAAACCCTAGCAAATTAAGATTAGAACTATTTACACTTAATCTAATTCTTTTAACATCACTGGTGGCCATGCTGAATGTTGTCAGCTATGCAGATATAAAGCCTATCAAACCACAATTAATTTTAAACAGTGAAGGTTTGCATGAATATGAATGTATGAAATGTTTGATTAGAGTAAAAATGAGCACTGTGACCAAAGTAACATTGATTTTCAAACCCATAGTTGGTGTAGCTCACATCATCACTATTAATTTGTTGTTGTTGTTCAGTCGCACAGTCGAGTCCGACTCTTCACGACCCCATGGAACAGATCACGCCAGGCCCCCCTGTCTTCCACCATCCTCTGAAGTTGGCTCAATTTCATGTTCGTTGCATCTATGACACTGTCTAACCATCTCATCCTTTGCTGTCCCTATCTTCGTTGACCTTCAGTCTTTTCCAGCATCAGGGTCTTCTCCAGTGAATGCTCCCTTCTCATTTAGTGGCCAAAGTATTTGAGCTTCAGTTTCATTATCTGGCCTTCCAGGGAACAGTCAGGGTTGATTTCTTTTAGGACTGATTGATTTGATCTTCTTTTAGTCCAAGGGACTCTCAAAAGTCTTCTCCAGCACCATAGTTCAAAAGAATCTATTCTTCGGCGCTCAGCCTTCCTTATAGTCCAACTCTCGCAGCCATACATGACTACTGGGAATACCATTGCTTTGACCATGCGGACTTTTGTTGGCAGGGTGATGTCTCTACTTTTTATCATGCTGTTTAGGTTCGCCATCGCTTTCCTCCCAAGGAGCAGGCGTCTTTTAATTTCATGACTGCTGTCACAGTCTGCGGTGATCTGGGATCCCAGGAACGTGAAGTCTGTCACTACTTCCACGACTTCCCCTTCTATTTGCCAAGGAGTGATGGGGCCGGATGCCATGATCTTAGTTTTTTTGATGTTGAGCTTCAAGCCCACTTTTGCGCTCTCCTCTTTTACTCTGAGCAAGAGGCTCTTTAGATCCTTTTCACTTTCAGCCATTAGAGTGGTATCATCTGCATATCTGAGGTTGTTGATCTTTTCCCCAGCAATCTTAATTCCCGCTTGTGATTCATCCAGGCCAGCATTTCGCATGATGTACTCTGCATATATATTAAATAAGCAAGGTGACAGTATACATCCTTGTCGTACTCCTTTTCCTATGCTGAACCAATCAGTTGTTCCGTATCCGGTTCTAACTGTCGCTTCTTGGCCCTTATACAGGTTTCTCAAGAGACATGTGAGGTGGTCTGGTACTCCCATCTCTTTAAGGACCTGCCATAGTTTGTTGTGATCCACACAGTCAAAGGCTTTAGCATAGTCAATGAAGCAGAAGTAGATATTTTTCTGGTACTCTCTTGCTTTCTCCATAATCCAGCGAATGTTGGCAATATGATCTCTCGTTCCTCTACCTCTTCGAAACCCAGCTTGTACTTCTGGTAGTTCTCTATCCACGTACTGTTGAAGCCTAGCTTGTAGGATCTTGAGCATGACCTTGCTAGCGTGTGATATGAGTGCAATTGTGCGATAGTTTGAACATTCCTTGGCATTGCCCTTCTTTGGGATTGGAATGTATACTGATCTTTTCCAATCCTGTGGCCACTGTTGCGTTTTCCAAATTTGCTGGCAAATGGAGTGCAGAACTTTAACAGCATCCTCTTCTAAGACTTTGAATAGCTCAGCTGGGATACCATCACCTCCACTAGCTTTGTTGTTAGTAATGCTTTCTAAGGCCCATTTAACTTCACATTCCAGGATGTCTGGCTCGAGGTCAGTGATTATACCGTCGTGGTTGTCAAGGACATCGAGGTCTTTCTTGTATAGTTCTTCTGTGTATTCTTGCCATCTTTTCCTAATCTCTTCTGCTTCTGTTAGGTCCCTACCGTTTTTGTCCTTTATCATGGCCAGCTTTGCATGGAACGCTCCCTTGATTTCTCCAATTTTCTTGAAGAGATCTCTAGTCCTTCCCATTCTATTGTTTTCTTCTATTACTTTGCACTGTTCATTCAGGAAGGCCTCCTTATCTCTCCTTGCTGTTCTCTGGAAATCTGCGTTCAGTTGGGTAAATCTTTCCTTTTCGCCTTTGCCTTTCGCTTTCCTTCTTTCCTCTGCTATTTGTAAAGCCTCATCAGAAAGCCATTTTGCTTTCTTGCATTTCTTTTTCTTTGGTATGGTGGTGATTGCTGCCTCCTGTACGATGTCACGAACCTCTGTCCATAGTTCTTCAGGCACTCTATCTATCAAATCCAGACCCTTGAATCTATTCTTCACCTCTACTGTATATTCATCAGGGATGCGATCTAGGTCAAACCTGAATGGCCTCGTGGTTTTCCCAATTTTCTTCAGTTTAAGTCTGAATTTTGCAATGAGTAGCTCATGATCTGAACCACAGTCAGCTCCAGGTCTTGTTTTTACTGACTGGATAGAGCTTCTCCATCTTTGACTGCAAATTATATAGTCAATCTGATTTCGGTGTTGCCCATCTGGTGATGTCCATGTGTAGAGTCGTCTCTTAGGTTGTTGGAAAAGGGTGTTCGCTATGACCAGTGTGTTCTCTTGACAAAACTCTGTTAACCTTTGCCCTGCTTCATTTTGCTTTCCAAGGCCAAACTTGTCTGTTATTCCGGTTACCTTTTGACTTCCTACTTTAGCATTCCAGTCCCCTATGATGATGAGGACATCATTTTTTGGTGTTAGTTCTATGAGGTGTTGTAGGTCTTCATAGAACCGGTCCACTTCAGCCTCTTCTGCATCAGTGGTTGGGGCATAGACTTGGATTACTGTGATGTTGAATGGTTTGCCTTGGAATCGGACCGAAATCATTCTGTCATTTTTGAGATTGTATCCCAGTACTGCCTTTTGCACTCTCTTGTTGACTATAAAGGCCACACCATTTTTTCTACGAGATTCCTGGCCACAGTAGTAGATATAATGGTCTTCTGAGTTAAATTCGCCCATTCCTGTCCACTTTAGTTCACTGATTCCTAGGATATCGATGTTCAGTCTTGCCATCTCATTTTTGACCACGTCAAGCTTACCTTGATTCATAGATCTTACATTCCAGGTTCCTATGCAGTATTGTTCTTTGCAGCATCGGACTTTCCTTTCACCATCAGACACATCCACAACTGAGTGTCCTTTCGGCTTTGGCCCAGCTGCTTCACTCTTACTGGGGTTACTTGTACTTGCCCTCTGCTCCTCCCCAGTAGCATATTGGACACCTTCCGACCTGAGGGGCTCATCTTCCGGCATCATATCTTTTAGCCTTTTGATACTGTCCATGGGGTTTTCTCGGCAAAAATACTGGAGTGGGTTGCCATTTCCTTTTTCCAGGGTCTGAGTTCTCTGCTGTGCCCTGTCTGTCTTGGATGGCCCTCCACGGCATAGCCCACAGCCTCATTGAACCATGCAAGCCCCCTCGCCATGATAAGGCAGTGATCCATGATCTATTAATTAGTATGTTATTAAGATGGCCACTGGACAAGAGTAGATAAAAGTCTTCATTGCAAGTTGGACAGGATCATAAAATCAGCATTAAAGATGAAGTCAGATTGTGATATTCAAAATAGAATTAAATGATGTTTCATGATGGGGAGGAGTCATTGGAAACATTTTTTCAAAGCAGGATGGCAGATTGTTCAAAGGCTAGGTAGGATGACATCATTGCTGCTTGCTATTGCCTCTGTTCCTACAACCGAACCAAATAAAGCATATTTTGCAGTATCTATAATACTGCTACAATGATAAAAAACAGATTCATGATAATATGGCTGGGGAGAATTTAGATTTTCATTACTGTCTTTTGGGGAAGTGCATTCCAAAAATTGCTGATCAAACCTTGTCCCTACTGTGCTTCATTCATTAACCTCCAAAGGTTAACAAATGGCCAGTTACTTCCAGTTTCTGCAGCTAAATTGACTAAACTAGATCTGGCTGTTTTTAGCATTGTTTCAATTTCTGGGGTTACACTATGCCTTTAGTTTTAGCTTCCCCATGTTACCTTTCAATTTCCATTTCCATAGTGTAGCAAGAGGGAGGCAGTTAGGGCAGAGACAGTGATGCAGCAGGTATGTGCCTGACAGGCATGTCATCCAACGAGAATACTTAGCACATGTCCTTGCAGTGCAGCACCACATACCCGAGTGATGTTTCTGTGCACAGCATTTCCCACAATAACGTTACTGGCTCACAGTCTTGAAGGTAGCTGTTGTTTTATCTAAGTAAGGGTGTTCTTTGACAGCTATTAGCTCGATTTCTGAAGCAGGCAAACACTTTGCTTGCACAAATAGATAGAAGGCAGGGATAAATTTTGTTCTGTCCTTGACTGGAGCAGCTGTTCCAGTCCTTGTTGTCAAGGGGGGTAAATGGGAGAGATCAACCTATGAACGACTTCATGCCCTGAATGAAGTAATCATTTGGAACCAAAACCCTCTTCTGCTGTCAGAGCTACTTGAATATGGGGAGTGGCAGAATTTACCAAATTGGATGTAAAGCCAGGGTGGGGGGAGAGCTTGGTCCACAGCTGGAAGGGGGATGAGTGGAAAACAGACTTCCTCATGTACTTTGGATACTAAAGTTGCTAGCTTTGGGTTGGGAATTATGTGGAGATTTTGGTTATGGAGCCTGAGGAAGGCAGGAGAGGGGAGAGACTTCAATCCACCTCCCAAAGCAGCCATTTTCTCCAGGAGAACTGATCTCTGTTGCCTGGAAATCAGTTGTAATCCCAGGAGATCCACAGCTGCCACCTGGAGGTTGGCAACTCTGTGACACTGAAATGCCACTGAGGTTATGCAGTGCTTATGTGATTTTCCAGTTTTTCATGATCTTCTGTAATCTCACTGACTGTTATGTGATCATCTATGTGGATAATATCCTGATTTACTTGAATGATCCTATGCAATATAACACACATTTGTGTATAGCTCTAGAATGCTTATAGCAATGACACTCTATAGCCAACAAGTGGAATTTGTGGGGGCAGATATTCCCCTCCAAGGACAAAGAGAGGACCAACTGCACATGATTATATTTTTCATTGTACAAGCAAGTCACTTTAATAAGACTTAGGGAGATATATGCCTCAATCATCAATCAACAATCTTTAGTTGATGGACTGGGTAAAAATAGCCACAAATTGCATTGACTGGCCCTGTAAAACAAGTGACTGCTGTGCAGCTGGAAGGCTTCTAGAGATGAACTATGAAAACAACAATCAAGGCAATACAATTAGGAGCTTGCATTATATGTAAGTGAGGAAGTTGAGCAAGGTAAGTTTACCTGGTTATCATGTCCATGTTGAAGTAAATATTAAATATAGTTCTCAGCAACAGCAGTCAGACTGCTCCCAGGCCAGTCTACAAACACCTGGCACCTGGCTAGTTTCCTCCTTCCCTCTTGGTCCCCCAAAAGATAAAATGTGGAGGTGTCACAGAATTAAGGCCTGGATTGAGCCTCCTTCCTCTGTTAAACCTATGATACTTCATTTTATACAATAAATTAGCCTCTATAGTTGAATCTTTGGTTCAGTTTCCCAGGAGGTTTCAGAACTCCGCTGGTGCTGTGGCTTTCTAGTACCGATAACTCTGCACACGACTTTCACCTTAGAGGATGTTTATATATTCCAGAAGTTAGTGGTGTCACTATCAGAATCAAAATAGATAGGGTATCTGAAACTAGCTTCCTGGACTTTCTGTGAGCTTCCTGACCCCTGAAGTAGAAAGGAGGGGATGGATTTGGGTGAGTACATTGGGTCACTTCTAGTCAGTTCTACTTTGGCCTGCATCACATCCATAGTAGTCCTATGTGAGAGGTACATCAGTAGGTATGTTCACAGCTATAGGTCCAAGAAAGATATATACTTTTGGTTTACTAATGGTAAGGGGCGGGCCATCAACACCTCCATGTGCGCCCTTGGTGGCTAGTCCAGAACATTCTGGGTGCATTCAGATGGGGCGTTTCTGCCGGCAGAAACTGCACCGGTTGGAACCGGTGCAGTTTATGCCGGCAGAAACGCGTTCATACTCACCCTCCATTTTGCGGAGCCCTCTGTTGGACGCCCACTCACACGCTGCGGGCGTCGGCGTTTGTGTTTTTTTTTTAAGGACTGTTTGAGCATGCGCACAGGCAGCCATTCAGAGAATGGTGATTTTTGCACATTCTCAACCCCCCCCCTTACATTTAAACTTTAAAGGTAAGCACTTACCTTTAAAGTTTAAAGCCCAACCTGGCCTCCCTGTAGTCCTGGACTCCTCCGGGATGGTAAAGTAAGGGCTTTTTTTTTTCTCCTTAACAAACGCTCGGGGCGAAGCTTCGCCTGAGCGCATATTGCTTAAAGTAAAAAAAAAATGGCGGGGGAAAGCCGGAAGCCTCAGGCTTCCGACGGAAGTGGCTAGGCACCGGTGGAGAGCGATCAGACGCCGGTTTGTATTGGAAGCCACCGTTGCACTCTGTTTACCACCACTTGGGACCTAGTGGCAGAGTACAACGGTGTAAACGGCTTTGTAACGGTTAGGGACGGGAGGCAGATGTTCACCATGTGAACGCCGGTAAGTACACCGGTTGGAATCGTCACCTATTCCATTACAAATGCCGCGTCTGAACGCACCCTCTGAGTTCTATACAAGTGCACTGTTTAAAGTATGGGGTTGAAATATTATGTATTTATTTATTTATTACTTTGATTTTTACCCTGCCCTCCTTGCCGAGGCAGGCTCAGGGTGGCTTCCATAAAAACCAATAAAACAATATAAAACTCAATACAAATACATCATAAACATTTTAAACCATTAATATATTGATAGCATTGCAGGTCAACAGTGCAACCATTCTAGGCCGGCTTAGGCTGGCAGTAAAATAGGCACAGGGCACAGCTAATAAGGGGCAGCCCTTATCTAAATGCCAGCCAGAAGAGCTCTGTTTTCACAGCCCCTGCGGAACTGTGCAAGGTCCCGCAGGGCCCTGATCAAACACGGGAGCTCATTCCAATAGGTTGGAGCTGCCGCAGAAAATGCCCTGGTCCTGGTTGCTACCAGCTTGGCATCCTTAGGACCAGGGAGGGACAAGGGATTTTGTGACCCTGATCACTGTGCTCTCTGGGGAACATGCAGGGAAAGGCAGTCCCTCAGGTAGGTAGGACCCTGACCATAAAGGGCTTTAAAGGTAAAGACCAGCATCTTGAAGCGAATCTGGCATGCTATTGGCAGCCAGTGCAGTGTCTTTAGCACAGGCTGGATGTGCTCCCACATAGGGAGAGCCATCAACAGCCTGGCTGCCACATTTTGCTCCAACTGCAGCTTTGGAGTTCCACCAAGGGCAGCCCCATGTAGAGAGCATTGCAGTAGTCCAACCTCGAGGTGACCATTGTGTGGATCACTGTAGCCAAATCATTGCATTCGAGGAAGGGAACCAACTGCCTAATCATCTGGAGATGGGAAAAGGCTGCCTTGGCAGTGGCTGCTACCGGGGCCTCCATTGTTAGGGAAACATCCAGGAGCACTCCCAAACTCCTGACCCTTGGCGCTGGCACCAACGGCGCCCCATCGAAGGCTGGTAGTGGGATCCCTACCCCCGATCGACTCAGGCACAGGACCTCTGTCTTCATCGGATTCAATTTCAGTCAACTCAGTCTAAGCCATCCAGCCACGTCCTGTAATGCCTGGTCTCGGTCTTCTGGGGTAGAGTCAGACTGGCCACCCAACAACAGATATAGCTGGGTGTCATCTGATGACACCCTAGCCTATGCAATCTGGGCAAGCGGGCACATGTAGATGTTGAATAGCATTGGGGAAAGCACCACCCCTTGAGGCACTCCGCAGATTAGTGGGTGCTTTCAGGACAGCTGCTCCTCAAAAGCCACCCTTTGTCCCCGACCTTGGAGAAAGGAGATGAGCCATTGCAAGGCCCCATGTCAGTGAGGCGGTGGGCCAGTAGCTGGTGGTCGACCATGTCAAACGCCGCTGACAGGTCCAACAACAACAGCACCACCATCCTGCCTCGATCCAGGTGCCTCCAGAGGTTGTCTGTGAGGGCGACCCGTGCTGTCTCTGTCCCATGGCCTCAGTGAAAGCCAGACTGGAAGGGATCTAGCATGAAGTGTCATCCATAAAGCTCTGCAACTGTGTTGCCACAGGCCTCTCAATTAATTTGCCAAAATAGGGCAAATTGGAAACCGGACAATAGTTAGCCAATTCGGCCAGATCCAGAGATTTTTTTTAGGAGAGGGTGGACCATCACTTCCTTGAGAGCTCCCGGGAACAGCCCCTCAAAGAGGGACTTGTTAATAATATCCCTAAGGGCACCTCAAAAGCCCTTGTGGCCAGCTTCAATTAGCCAAGAGGGACACGGGTCTAGGCGGTATGTGGTTGGGCGCACTGTTGAGATCAATCTGTCTACTTCCTCTAGACTGAGTGGACTGAAATAATCCAGAATGGGGCCAGAAAATGTGCATGGAGCTGCAAGTTCACTCACTGTCACAACTGTGGCAGGAAGGTCGTGGTGGAGCGACAAGACTTTATCTGCAAAATAGCTCGCAAAAGTCTCAGCCTATATCTAATTCCCTAGTGTTTTGTCTGCCCTGTGACAAGACTGTTAAAGACTGAATAGTTCTATACAGTTGGGCTGGGCGTGAATTGGCAGACACAATTGTGGCTGCGTAGAACTCCCTCTTTGCAGCGTTGACTGCCATCTCATAGGATCTCATAAACGTACTATAGGATGCTCTTGTTGCTTCATCACGAGTGCACTGCAACTGTCTCTCTAGCCGTCTAAGCCTTCACTTCACCAGCCTCAGCTCCTGGGTATATCAAGGAGCCAGTCTAGAGTGAGGGTGCAGAGGGCATCAGGGAGCAATCTTATTGATGGCTGTCGAGAGTTTGGCCTGCCAGTCCTCGACCAGCTCATCTAGCAAGCTGCCAGGGAGCATTGGATCCCGCAGGGCCATCTGAAGCTGCAAAAGGGTCCATTTGGCTCTGCGGGCGAGCTAAAATACACTCACTGTCCAAACAGGGTTGGGGTGAAACATTGACTTGGGCCTTCAGGGCATGGTGGTCCGACCATGGAACGGCAATTCTATGCTGAATACTGAAATGCTACAAAGTGTTTTCTGTCTTGAACATGTGTAATGGAATAAAATTAAGCTTGATTTATTTATTTATTTATTTATTTATTTAGATTTATACTCCGCCCTCCCCGCAAGCGGGCTCAGGGCGGCTGTAAGAACCATTCTTTCTGTATATACTGGATTGAGTCCCTTGCCAGTCTTCAGCCAACCAATGAAAGAACTCAGGTGAACTGAGGGGGTCCCATGAAAAGTCCTGGGTCCCAGAATCTCACAACAGGAGACAAACTCTCTGCTTTGTAAAGTGAAGGTTAAAGCTATTACAAACTGGTAAGACCCAAAGATGCCAGACTGGCCATAACCAGGTCCAGGTCCTTTTTGGTGGTGGCTCTGTACTGGTGGAACAAGCTTCCAGAAGAGATCAGGGCCCTGCGAGACCTTTTACAGTTCCAGAGGGCCTGCAAGACAGAGCTCTTCCACCAGGACTTCAGTTAAGGAGCCATCACCAACAACAATTGGAAGATATAGAGCCCTGAAGATATAGCTCCCCGGTTCACCATCTACAGTCTGTGTCTGCCGCGTATATATGGAAAGACCAATGAGCTGACCATCAAGACAGACCACAGGATATATCAATATGACTGTTACCACCATCCTCAAGCAATAGCACTTTGCTAGCACTTTATAATAATACTGAATGGTTTTTATAATGTTATAATATAATTGTTATTTATGTGTTTTATCTCTCATGTAAGCCACCCTGAGTCTGCTTCTGTGGGGAGGGCAGGGTATAAATTGAACAAACAAACAAACAAAGATTTGTAAGATTCACCAGGTTGTTGGTCAGGCCTCCTGAAAATCAACAACAAAAACAACAACACCTTTTTCTTAAATGGGGGGGGGACCTGTGAATCAAACATATATGCCCAGTCAGTAAATGAGCGTTCCCAAGATTAGGCTTTAATACTCACTCTTCGTACTAAAATAAAAAGGCAGTACTTCATAGGCTAACTGATGGATAATGTCCTGATTGGCCTCACAGCTTCCTATTGATAAATAGGTAAATGACTGCTTTGCAGTCTACACTCTAGTCCTGCTGAGGAATTCTTTTCATATGTTCAGATCTTAATCTAGCCTCTTCCTTGGTTATCAGTGCTCTTTATTTATTTGCTTCATTTGTATACTGCCTTTCTTGTCCCTTAATAATGGCCTGTCGACTCTCAGTTCAAAATCAAATCCACGTATCTTAGAGCTTTTGTAAGTCTAGAAAGTGTCAGGTGGATAGATCTTTGTCAGTATCATTCCTAATAGGAAAAGAACAATGTACAATTAATGGCAATCTGTATGGAAGCTGAAAATAGGAATTATCATGCCAATTTATTGATAAGCACTCAAAATTAATTATCCACATTTTTCATAAACAGACATTATAAATGCCTTGAGATACATTGCTACCATAAGGCTTCCTGTTTCTGCTAATGAGATTTTTTTTTTTGGCAAACATTAATTAAGCTTAATACAGCAGGTAAAAATACAGTCATATCTAGTGTATTTCCAGCTGACTTCGTGGTTTTGAAGCATTTTGATAGATTCAATTTCATGCTATATCCCAAC
This sequence comes from Gekko japonicus, assembly GCF_001447785.1. Taxonomy (NCBI): domain Eukaryota; kingdom Metazoa; phylum Chordata; class Lepidosauria; order Squamata; family Gekkonidae; genus Gekko; species Gekko japonicus. Next base: position 150,971 of record NW_015172597.1, on the reverse strand, counting down.
ATTTTTCTTTCTTTCTTTTTCTTTTTTTTTGTAATTACAGTTTTTATGGGTCTCTTTGTTTGATCACTTTCAACATCTGAAGTTCCTTTAGGTCACAGATTATAAAAATTAAAAAGTCACTAACTGTGACTTTTTGGTTCAGTGGTAGAGCATTTGCTTTGCATGCAGAAGTTCCTAAATCCATTTAGATAGCAGGGGATTTGAAAGATTTCAGCCTGAGAACCTGGAAAGCTGTTTCCAGTCAGAATCAACAACAGTACTAGCACTGACAGACTGAAGGTCTGCCTCTGTATAAGGCAGATTCATGAACTCCTGTACTTGATTCTCAGAGGATCTAGAGTGGGACAGTCTTGACTCTTGGAAGTATATCCTCTTGATTACAAGAAGAGTCCTTGTGTTGAAAAGGATACTAAATAATAAAATTCATCAGAGCTTCCCAAACCACATGTAAAAATAGGACACAGACTGCTCTTATTGGGTCTGTTGTGGTGCTAGCTGCATGATCTAGACAGGCCTACAGCGTGACCAAAGGAAGCATATTTTACCAAGCAAAACTCTGGGAGGCACAGAGATTAGGGAATGGGGGCCATCAAAGCAGGCCTGTAGCCAGGATTTTTTAAATAAGGGGGCCTTTTTAAAAGTCACAGGGCACTGAAATTCACAGCCTCCCCCCCCCCCCGCTTCTCTGTCAAAGCCTTTACATGCTTTGGGGGAGAAGAGGGGGCCACAGGCCTGCATTCCAAGCCATGACTTTGCAGCTTGGAGTGCAGGCACACACGCAGCCTATCCTCTCCGCTTCTCCCGCAAAGCATTTAAAAGATCCCTTTAAATGCTTTGGGGGAGAAGCAGGGGCCGCGCGCCTGCACTCCAAGCCGCGAACTCATGGCTTGGGGTGCAGGTGCACGTACGGCCTCCCCTCCCCACTTCTCCCTCAAGCATTTAAAGGTAGTTTTAATGTTGGTTTTAAAGAATTTTGTATATTATTTTGTTGTAAGCTGCTCTGAGCCCTACTTATAGGGTCACTTTAAATGCTTTGGAGGAGAAGTGGGGACTGCACGCCTGCACTCCAACCCACAGATTTGCAGCTTGGAGTGCAGGCATGCACGACCTCCCCCACTTATTCCCAAAAATCGTGGGGTCTTAGAAGGAAGTTGAGAGCAGTGCCCTGGGAGGCCCCACCATAGCTACGGGCCTGCATCAAAGGGACCAGTGACCTGGCCTGCAGAATGCTCCTTTGCTATTTTTGTGACCATATCTCTGGCTGATTTTAGATTGGCCAAATCTATGTGAATACATGGGCCAGTGAAAGGTATGCAAAACCCATGATTGAATCCCTCACAAAGGTAACTGGTGGCAGATTTAAGATGGTACTGGGTGAGGAGTGGGTTGGAGGGCCTCATTTCTCACACAGGTAAAGGCCAGCCCTCATCCTGGCACTGACAACTCATTTTTCAGAGGAGGGCGTAGAGGCAGGGGTGCCACTGGACTCTCCCTCTTTCTGAGTGGCACTATTAGAAGGGGGGGTCTGTTGCCCCAAAAGAGCTGCCGACTAACAAGGCATGGACAAGACAGCCTGGGGTGTTGGCCTAGGCAATGCTGACAACCGCTATGGTCAAACTTACCTTGGGCCCACTGATACCTCCCCTGATTGAACTCCCAGCAGACCCTGTGGGAAAGATCATGCCTAGCACCCCATTTGCCTGTCTTTGAAGGGCTGTATCTGCCCCTATTGTGTGGGCCCACTACCATCAACCAAAGTTTATCGTTACTGAGATCTCACCTGGCCTTGTCGCTATGAGACACCTTTTTTCTGGAACGCCTCATCATACTTAATGGTTGTGACTTCGCCAGCTAGTGCCTAATCTCATAATACATTTCCTTAGTGGTTGGTGAGATGCTAGCACCACTTGGGGTGGGCGGACTGCATGACCTCCATAAAGACTGTGTAGCTGGCCAGCCAATTACTGAATGGGCAGTTGGCCTCATCCTTCTTTTTGCCCTTTCTATCCCTTTTAGAAGACTGTTTTCTCCTCTTATCCTCTGCTTTGCTTTTGAGAAGGGAAAAGATGTTTACATAAAACCTATTCAAGATTCACTCCCTAAGCTTATACTTGGAGGGTCCTCGTCATCCTCAAAGGTGGAAGTGAGAGGGGAAATCCCAGTGCCCCCCCATCAGCCCAGATGGCCCCAGGGCCAGGGCCTTCCTGCTCGTAGCCAGCTGTACACCTGAGCACCCAGGATGGCAATCCAGGCACATAGGCAGCTGTGTCCCAATAGTCCCTGGCAACATCCCCTGAGTCATTATCCAAGGAGGACTTCCACCACTGTCTGACTCCTTCCTGCTGCAGAATGCCCTTCCAGCCTTCTTTAATATCTTATGGTACTTCCCAATGGGTTTCTACCTTGCAGGTGAGCTCTCCTCCAAGACATTGTAGCTTCTGGAAGTGCCAGAGGGCCTTTGTCAGCAGGACAGCTCACCAGTTTGGGCCCTGCCCCTACTGAGCCATAGCCATCTAGAGGAGATGCTGGATTGGCCCTGCCCCCTGTGCCTGGTACTTACTGGAGGGAGTCCAGATGATCCACCCACTTCATGAGGTGCTCTAACACCTGGTAAAGGCATTGCCCCCCATGCAGGTTCTGCTTTGGCCACTGGAAACCTGCCCCATACCCCACACTGGTGCCCTCTGCTTTCCTTATGCTGGTGAGTCTCCTGTTTACCCAGTGCTTGAGAAGCCCTGGACTTCCCAGCTGGACTGGATTAGCCTTTTGCTTGGGAAGATGCTGTCCAGGCTTGAATCTGACATGAAGTCATGTCCTGCTCAGAGGTCTGAAAAGGAGGAGAAAAAAAAAGGGTGTGCAACCACTGTACTAATTCCCTCCCTTTACTTTCACACCCTTCTCACCTCCATGATGATGATGACGAAGAAGAATTGTCACAATCATATATTTGACTGATACATGGTGTTCTGCAATCCAAGATCTAGCCAAATTCTTGGGAACTGCAGAGAAAGTTCTTGGGAACAGCAGAGAACAGGATTCTTGCTATTTCAAGCAACACTGTCTTCTGGAGCTGAGCTGGTGTTCTTTGCTCAATACACAGAATGCCTAGGTGTTTCTTGAGACTTCTAGGCACTGCTCCAAAGGCTCCAATGATAACTGGTATGATGGTCACCTTCTTCTCCCACAGGCACTATAACTCTATTAATAGGTCTTGATATTTCATTATCTTCTCTTGTTCTTTCTTTTCTATTCTGCTGTCTCTGTGGATGATGATGATGATGACAATTGCCTTCTTAGTAGTATTATTTATTTTTGGGTTTTATTCTTCCCACTTCTTTTTATCAAATATCAGGAGGAACTGGAAAAAAACTCTCCCCAATTGGCAAGGTCCCCAGCTGTGCCAATTGCCTTCTTTCCCCAAAATGAGCTGCCTCAAGCCCAGTGCCTAGAGAGTGCTCCAATTGTGCCCTCAAATTTCAGTGAGGTCATGAGGTACCATGAAACTGAGTGCTCAATAATCCTAGGCATGGAACTCTCCCTTGCTTAGCCTCCCCAAAAAGGAAGAAATGAAGGGAAGAAGCCTAGCTCCAAGCTGCCCATACGCCATGGTCAGCCTTTGCTCAGGGGCTCTGTAGGTGGCAGGAGCAATGGCCAATCTTAGCAAAGCAAATGGGGGGGCAAATTGAATTCAGCTCCTTTCAGATCCTTCCCACCTGACAGCCCTCCCCAGCACCCAGTAAACTCAGCTGAGCGAGAGAGAAAGGCCCCCCTCTCTGTCTTCTGCCTGTCCTCCATTGTGTGCCATCCCATGCCACCTCCACTGCTGCTGCCTTCACTACCATTGCTTGCCTCCAACGCCGCTGCTGTCACTCCTCTCCTCGCTGCTGTTCTTTCCAACAATGGTCGGATCTGCAGATGTCTTTCCCACTGGTGTCCCAGCCTTCTGACTCTGTCTTCAAAAAAACTGTCTACATTTGCTTTCGTTTTCAAACTTCAATTGTGTGAGCATATTTTTGCATGTCTGTATATGTTTATCACCCTCTTGTGGAGTCTCCATTGTAATTGCGCCTCCGCACTGCTGTAAATGAATCTTCTCCAAACAACATTCAACAAGCATAGAGAAAGATGGCATCACAGAAGCAGGAAACTAATTAAAAATGCAACTGCAGATTTGACCAATGATAGCTCCTTCTGCACAAAAACCACAAGGCTGACAGGGCCAAGTGGTAAAGCAGGGCCCTTAAAAAGCCTGAGGAGCAGACCAGAAGAAAAACTCCTTCTACAAGGTCTGCTGGCCAGGGTCCCATCCCCAACTATGTCAGGTCTCGCCTGATTAGCCATGCTGGAGGTGGAGACCAGGGAAGCCCACACAGCCACAGAGGCCTCCCCAGCCATTGCCCAGCCATGCTGCAAGTCCTCAGATGACCTGGTCACACTACAATGTCCTTGCCCTTGCAGGACCACAAATGGAGTTCAGGTAAGTCTGCCCCCCCAGCTTTGAAGTGTACTATAACTGAATGAATTGAAGGTGTGCATAAATGTGTGAACTATACCTTATGAACAAGGAGATTCCAGTTCTGAGATTAAAGTACAACCAAAACTGATTTACACAGGTATGTCCTTGGTCTAAAATAATTCCCTTTTATCATACTATCCATTTGTTTTGATTTCTAATAGTTCAATCCTAAACAGAGTGTCATTCTTCAATGTCAGCTGAACTCAATTCATTTAGAAAGGTGTAACTGTTTAGTAGATCCTTATAAATGATCAAGGAGAAGGGGTAGATTTCCTCAAAATATTTCTCACCTCCATGCACATTTAAAATGCATTTCATAAAGCAAAATGTCTGGACAACAGCCATAAAAATGGAGGATCTACGATTTCAACTTAGGGTAAATGGAATGTTTGAAAGCAGCTTTAGAAAAAGGCCATCCTTATGAAGAAAAAAAGAGTGTTTTTAATAATTAATAATCAAAATGCTTCTATGTTCCTTTGGATGCATAGTCATATTCATTAAAGTAAATCTAGATTAATAAAGCTATTTGCACAAAAAGGATTTAGATAGCAGGGAATCCATTTATTTAAGAAGCTTTGATGTTGTAGGTTGAGAATAATAAAAACCACATTAGTGTTAGCAGTGGGAGAACATACACACAGGTATTTTGTTTCCTTGAGTAGTTTCATGGGAAATGCCTCTAAGTGGATTAGTTGGCAGGAAATAGGTTATTTATATTTTACATTTCTACTTGTTAAATTGCTAAAATAATAAAATAAAACAAAATAGGATTACTGGGCCCTCCTGTGGCTTTAGGGGTCCGAAATACCTGCATTCTGCATATATTTGATTAATAATGTCCTTTTCAGTATCAAAGTGGATTTTACCATGTCTTGTTCCCAACCAACTGGCAACACAGACTTGCATGGTTCCCATTTTCCAGTTCTCCTGCAGCTGGTGGGAGAAAAATAATGTAACAAAAATTCACTGTTGTGTGACAGCATGTTCGATGTCACTTTTAGGAAAAACACAGAAGTGATGTCTGTCCATTCTAGAAACTGCTGGAAACTCTAGAGAGGTGTGACATAACTCTCATGTGTTCCCCAGAAGTGACATCATGCCATTTCCTGTCCCTCTAGACTCCCACTGGTCACCAGTTGTTTTTTGTGGTTCTGTGTGTAGCAAGCACAGGAGCATACTGATTTAATATCTCCCTGTACCAAATAGCTCCAAATGGTGCCATTAAACATAGCTTAAAAGTGCCAGGGTCAAATCCAGGTGATTCTCCAACCCTGGGACCTTTTCAGGTGCTGAAACAGCCATGGGTGGAAGTTTCAAAGGCACAAAGAGCGGAACAAGATTGCTTGAGGAGAGAGGAACAACTGGTCACAATGGGCAGACATGCTACCAGCTCCAATCTTTGAGCTTCTAGCTACACCAATGGCTGTTGTGGCCCCCCACAGGCTACCACACTAACCGAATGGATGAAGTACAGCACCACCACTTAACTGAGTCGCCCCTTCAAGAGGCCATTGTACTAAGTGGATGCCAATCCCCTAGGTCCCCATAGTAAAGGTAAAGGTTCTCTTGCTTGAAAGCCAGTCGAATCCGACTCTAGGGTTGCGGTGCTCATCTCTGTTTCAAAGCCGAAGAGCCAGCGCTGTCCGAAGAGATTTCCGTGGTCATGTGGCCGACATGACTAAACACCAAGGTGCATGGAACGCTGTTACCTTCCCACTGAAGTGGTACCTATTTATCTACTTGCAATTTCTTGCTTTCGAACTGCTAGGTTGGCAGGAGCTGGAACTAGAGACGGGAGCTCGCTCCGTCATGCGGCGGCACACTCGGGTCTCGAACTGCTGAACTACCAACCTTCTACAGCCTGCAGTTCAGCGTCTTAACGACTTGAGCCACCGCAGTTCCTAGGTCCCCATAGAAAGACATTTATTCTTTCCTGAATGCTTCCTAGGCGATAATCCTCTTTTAATTTGTATTGTCTAGTTCATTCTAACCCCCATTTTTCAAAATGGCAAGCAGCTGGAAGGGCCCCAATAGAGTCGTAATTCCATCTGTTCATCAATCAACTCACCCTCGGCATAAATGATCAAGATTTTTGTACTGATACTAAGGCAAACTTGTCCATATGATGGGTAGACTTCTACATTCTGATGACAAATTTCTTCCAAATGTTTTAAAAGCACCATTTTTTAAACATTTTCAGTGTTAGATCTGGGATTATGCCAATCACATATTCAATGAAGTTCTCATGTTTAAAATGCTGATCACTGCTATGACTTTTGTTGCTTTTGCTCTGAGGTCAGCTGCTGTAACAGCATGAGGCTTAACAACTCTTCCAATTTCAAACAGAGAGAGTTGTCAAAAAGTACGATCAAATGGACAAAAAAGCATGTTAAAGGGATGGAAACGGAGACCAAAGGATAACCACCCTCACCTCCATGTGAACTTTTCACACTTAGGACTGATTATGTCTTCTTCATGAGGGACAGTATGTATACCAAGATAGAATGAAGTGGAGGGCAGCTTCTTATTACCGGCTATCCCCAGGGCAGAAATACGTACAAAAGGCTGAATAAGGAGTTATAGTACTAGCTGAGGCTGAGAGATCTCTTGACTTTTTTTTCGCTCTAACTGGACTTTCAGCTTGACCTTGGACAATTCCCTTTTATGTTTCATTTTGTGATGGTTGTGTTAGTAAAAGGCAAAGAATGTAGAGGAAGCAGAGTCTACCTGCTTGTGGAGCTACTCATACTTTTGATTGTAAAAAGCTGATGGCTGCCTCTCAAACCTTTGTCTATATCAATACTGCATATGTTTAAAAAGGAAGCTGGTACACTTATGAATTCTGCATTAAACTAAGGTCTGAGAGAGTTTAGGGTACTAACTATCTGAAACAGAGATCACATAATGGCTGGTCATGATTATGCTAGCAGGTGACTAGAGCACAAATGGAAGAAACTTCATTGCAAATCAGACCAAAATACAGGCTAGAGTCCACTGTATGCTTATTCTGTAGTGGTTGTAGCAGGGGATGAAATTAGGAAAAGCCTGCTAGCTTTCTGAATACCATCAGGCCTGCTTAAATCTGGGCATAGCTAGGGAACTGAAGGGCAAGAGCCAAAGGTCTCAGTTTGCAGCCTGAAGTCTACTAGGCTGTCCAGAATGAGGACCTACCTCCCATGCTCTTTCTTTCTTTCTTTCTTTCTTTCTTCTTTCTTTCTTTCTTTCTTTCTTTCTTTCTTTCTTTCTTTCTTTCTTTCTTTCTTTCTTTCTTTCTTTCTTTCTTCTCTCTCTCTCTCTCTCTCTTTCTTTCTTTCTGTTTAAATTATAGTATTGAAATTGCTGTTTAGGAAATTTCTATAAGCCACTTTTAGGTCCCTTTGGGAAGAAAACTTGTACAGGTATGCCCAGGGAAACGAAGTTTTCAATCTGTATACTGAAAACTCACGAAGTTTGTCAAAGAGGTTCTGGAACTCTGTTCCGGAGGATTCCCCACGGGGAAAAAAAAAAGCCCTGCGTACACGGTAATAAATATTTGTTGGGGCAGTGAGTCCAGTTATCCACCAGCATTACATCTGCACATAGCTATCCAGCTGACTAAATCATGTTGTTGTTGTTGTTGTTGTTGTTGTTGTTGTTATTAAATTTATACCCCACCCTCCCCTGATGGGTTCAGGGCGGCTAACAAATAAGGCACATATGCCAAGATTCAACAAGTAAAAACAGGATAAAACAAGCAATAAAACAATCACTCATATAAAAATACAAGTTCTCTCGATGTCACAAATAACAGATGGGGTCACACATAACAAAGTGGTCCCAGAGCAACATGGTAGACTCCAGGTGGTACAGCAATCCATCCTTCCTCCCTGGGCCATCTCATTCCCTGATGACACCCACTCCATTTAGTCCCAGTGGCATCTACCATACTATTAAACTCTATCTAACTGCCAGTGTGTAAATACATTTCTTTCTTACAGCCTAAGGATGTAGGTAAATTGCTTGAAGCAGGGATACGGGATGGAGATTGCTTGCAGCTGTACGCCCAACCACGTGCAGCCTTGATACGTGCCTTGCCTGGCTTATTAAAGCTGGCCATGAAGGGTTCCGAGGTGCTCTAAGGGAAATTATCAACATGTCCCACTCAAGGAAGTGATGGTCCACCCTTTCCTGAAAAAACCATCTCTGGATCCGGCCGAATTGGCAAACTATCGGCCAGTTTCCAATTTGCCAATTTGCCCTATTAATTAACTGAGAGGGCAGTGGTGATACAGTTGCAGGGCTTTATGGATGACACTTCCATATTAGATCCCTTCCAGTCCGGCTTCCGCCCGAGACACAGGATGGAGACGGCATTGGTCGCTCTTATGGACAACCTCCGGAGGCATCTGGATCAGGGTGGTTCAGTGGTACTGTTGTTGTTGGACCTGTTGGCTGTGTTCGACACAGTCGACCATCAGTTGCTGACCCACTGCCTCACCGACATGGGGATCCAGGGGCTTGCCTTGCAATGGCTTGCTTCCATTCTCCAGGGTCGAGGACAAAGGGTGGCACTAGGGAAACAGCAGTCCAGGAGATGCCCACTTGAGTGCGGAGTGCCTCAAGGGGCAGTGCTTTTCCCAATGTTATTCAACATCTACATGCACCCTCTTGCCAAGATTGCCCGGAGGTATGGACTGGGTTGTCATCAGTACGCTGATGACACCCAGCTCTATATGATGTTGGGTGGCCAGTCAGACTCCAGGCCAGAAGATCTGGACTGGGCATTGGAAGCCATGGCTTGTTGGCTTAGACTGAGCCGGCTGAAGCTGAACCTGGTGAAGACGGAGGTCCTGTTCCTGAGTTGGGGTGGTTTGGGGGTAGGGATCCCACTCCCAACCTTTGGTGGGGCACAATTAGTGCCAGCGCCGGTGGTTAGGAGTTTGGGAGTGCTCCTGGATACCTCCTTAACAATGGAGGTCCAGGTAGCAGCCACTGCTAAGTTGGCCTTTTACCATCTTTGGCTGATTCGGCAGTTGGTTCCCTTCCTTGACCATGATGACCTGGCTACAGTGATCCATGTGATGGTCACCTCGAGACTAGACTACTGTAACACTCTCTACATGGAGCTGCCCTTGTCGCAAATCCGGAAGCTGCAGCTAGTGCAGAATGCTGCAGCCAGGCTTCTGATGAGCTTTCCTTGATGGCAGCACATCCGGCCTGCACTGAAGGCACTGCACTGGCTGCCAATAGCATACCGATTTCACTTCAAGGTGCTGGTACTCACCTTTAAAACCCTATATGGTCAGGGTCCGACATACCTGAAGGACTGCCTTTCCCCATATATACCCCAGAGAGCACTACGGTCAGGGACACAACACCGATTGACCCTCCCAGGCCCCAAGGATGCCAGACTCACTGCCACCAGGGCCAGGACCTTTTCAGTGGTGGCTCCATACTGGTGGAATGAGCTCCCAGAATAGATCAGGGCCCTGCGTGATCTTCTACAGTTCCGCAGGGCCTGCAAGACGGAGCTCTTCCAGCAGGCTTTCAATTAGGAGCTGCCCTCACCACTACCACCAACATCTGTGGTTATGGGCTGGCCCCAGCTTTGAGATTGAGCCATACCATCGTGTGATGCCAGAAGATCACTGAGTTGGAAATTGTCTGCTTGTTACATTATATAGCATGCCATCTCAATTAATGACAGAATGATTATTATTACTAGCATTTTATGATTACCTGATTGTTTTAAAATGTTCTAAATGTTTTTATGTGGATTTTATGGTACCTTGTACCTACTAATGTAAGTCGCCCTGAGCCTGTTCACTGGGAGGGTGGGATACAAATGGAATAAATAAATAAATAAATACATCTATGCTAGATTTTTGTTATCATAGCCTATTATGCCTTGCTAGAGGGGATTAGCCAGGTGAATTAAGGAGAAAGTAAGTGTTCTGGTAAAAAGGGAATTGAGCTGACTACTTGCAAAAAAGCTGTCATGAAAACCTTCCTGAAGAAGACATTCCAAGTCTTAAATGATCTTAATAGCTATGAAATAGAAGCAAATATACTTTTCTTAGTCTGGATGCTTGATCATGTAATTGCTGGTCACCTCTTTCGAGGCACAGTATTTAGATCCATTTCTATCTGGTTTTGAAACTTGGTTTTCTTTGTGGATGACTACCAGAGAAGGAGAATTCAGTGTTTTATATTCCATCAATCACGGTATTCTCCTGGACCAGATAGTAGACACAGAATTATAGGCACTAGTATTCTCCTGGACCAGATAGTAGACACAGAATTATAGGCACTACACTCTACTGGCTCCATTCTGATTTTGATCAGAACCAGAAAATGGTGCTGTGAAACAGTTGCTTGACTCAGCATCTATCCTATGTTGTCCTGCAGGATTCCCCTTCCAATTTAAATCTGTATGAAACTGCTGGGAAACTCTCGCAGGAATTTGAATTTGGAGTCTCTGTCAGGGAGACAGTGAACATTCTGAATGGGTGCCTGGGAGCAGTCATAGGCTGGATGAGGGCTAATAGAGGGATAAAGTTCAACCCAAATAATAACAATAAGATATCATTGATCAATAATACAGATGCTTGAATATCTGCCAGTTTGGCTCATGGCCAGTTTGTCATTTGCAGTCAAACAACCAATTTTGTGATGGAGCATTTATTTTTTCAGTGACCCATTCACTGGGTTTAATCTGAGACCACACAGGAAAGGATGTGATATAAAAATGTAATGAATAAATCAACATATTTCTTCCTAACATAATACAACACAATCAGCTTTGTAAGCATGTGTTCTCACACAGCCTAACAGAATTCTTCTTGCTCTAACCTTGCTACAGGGCTGCTTCTTTCAGCAGGCAGTTGTTTAAACAGGCTCGGCAACAGTAATAAATTAAATGAATCACTCATAAATAAATGCTGTGTTTTTATAAAAGCCCACTGTTTGGTGTTCTTCTAAGTAGCCCTTAATGGTTGCCAACCTGTTTGGATTGGCAGCATTTTCACACATGCACAGTTTGTGGTAGTTTTAGAACCTTGTCTTCAAAATGAGGTTTAGGTCTCTTTGCTGATATGTGGAAACTTAATCAGCTTTGCCTGGCACACCAGTTGCAGTCCTTCCTTGAGAGGCAAGATTATTCACAGGTATCTAGATAATACTGATTGAATACAGGACTAAGATTGATTATTATATTGTGGGGCTGCCTCTGTAGACAGTTTGGAAGCATCAGTATTAAAAGACCATTGGCTCTTGTATATCAAGATCCAGAATTTGGTAGTGATACTTCACTATGAGAATGAGGAGATTCCCATAAATAGAACAGGCAAAAAATAGTTTCCAAGTCCTTTATTTGGAAAAACAGAACAATAAATGTATGAGGCACACAGAGATCCATAGGCTCTCTCTCTCTCTCTCACACACACACACACACACGTGCGCGCGCACACACACACACACACAGAGTCTAATACTGAACAATCTAAAAGTGAAGCAAATAAAGGAACTAATAAAGAGGGCCAAATAAAAACATACAAACCTGTCCAAAGAAGTGTGGAAGTACTGAAGAGTCCAGGGTGGAAGGAGCATGAAGAAGGAAAAGCAGGGCAGAGAGTGAGGCCGGCTCAAGATATTTGGGTTTTTCTGCACTGAGGCACAGGGACAAAAGTTGGATGGTCGGGGAAAAATCCTACTTGAAAAGTTCTGGGGTTTGGGGGGCTATATTTATACTGTAAAAGTGTTGGACGGTGAGCAACCAGTGGGCAAAAAAAGCTGGGATGGGGTTAGAGGCAGAAGGATTGGATTGGTGAATTTGACTTTAACAGCTAGCCAGGGAATGCTAGACACACCAAAGACTGGACTGAACTAATCACTTGCTGGTCTGGAGGGTGGACAAATAACAGGGAATGGACTGATGATTATTCCTGGGGGAAATGAGAGGAGGAGGAGGAAGAAGAAGAAGAAGAAGAAGAAGAAGTGGTTTTTATACCCCACTGTTCACTACCTGAAGGAGTCTCAGAGCATTTTACAATCACCTTCCTTTTGCCGCACATGCCACAGATAGGGAGGACTTCTGACTTGATCCATCGATGCATTATGGGTTTGTTATCATAGCCAATAATTGAGACATTGGCTGATTTTTTACAGTGGGGAAGGGACTGACTTGATTACTTTCCAGTAGACCTATTCAGGCTGCTTCCTTTTTGCCATGGCCTGATTTGCCTTTGCCTTGGAACACAGAGGCCGTTTGCATATGCGGCTTCACTGGCCTTTCCCTCAAACATTCTAAACAGTTTGCTGTTGATGTTCTGAGGTAAAATAAATTTCCCCTTAGCGTCTGTTGGGGGAAACCATGGTTGCAAATCTCCAGGTGAGGGCTGAAGATCACTCAGAATTACAACTGCTTTCCAGATGACAGAGATCAGTCCCCCTGGAGAAAATGGTGGACTCTGTGTCCTTATATCCTGCTGAGATGGCCCCTGTATGACAGCCAATGTGACACAGCAGTCAGGGTTTCAGCTATTAAAACTGATGTCCAGATAACCCAGATCAGTTCTCTTGGAGACAATGGCTGCTTTGGGCAGTAGATTATATGGCATTATACCCTGCTGAGGTCCCTCCCCACCCAAAATCCTGCCCTCCCCAGGCCCTACCCCTCAAATCTACAGGTATTTCCCAACCCAGAGTTGACAACCATGTAATTGGCTATGGAACCACTTTCCAGACCCTTAGAACCCAGACAACATGGCACAGAAGGAGGTGCTTTTCTACCTTAGCTGTGACTGCA
>NW_015172597.1:107522-137372 GCF_001447785.1 Gekko japonicus | reverse complement strand
TACCCCTCAAATCTACAGGTATTTCCCAACCCAGAGTTGGCAACCGTGTAATCAGGTATGGAACTACTTTCCAGACCCTTGGAACCAAGAAAACATGCACAGGAGGAGGTGCTTTCCTACCTTAGCTGCCTCTGCATAACACCTCCCTCCCCCTCAAAAAAGTAAGTCATAGGTGGAGAGAACCATATCTGTTACCATGAGGCTGTCCTCCCATTCTACCCACTTGGGGCAGCAAAATGACTTGAGACAACCCTGCCTTATAGCTAAGCAGAAGGGAAGAAACATGGCTTGCCTCCCTCCATTTTCTGCTTCCCTCTGCGGCCTCACCAGCCACAGTCGGGACACTCATCTGGAGCTTCCTTCTAGATCCCGCTGTATTTCTTCCCACAACGAGCATTACTCCTAGTCTTTTATAAATATTGTTATACCACTATGTGTCTTAGGCAGCAGGGAGAGAGGCAGAAATACAAAGCCATCATGTATAGCACTTAATGTCGCACCTGAAAATTATAAAGTAAAAATTGAAAGAAACATAATTATTTTCTCCAAAGGCTTATTATTTTGTTAGATTTTGTGGTCATATCTTTTCCCCCCAAGTATACTTTAGTACTTGATCCTTCTTGAATCAATGAGGAGGATGAAGAATACTGAAACAATACTCAAGATTTGGGTTTATTTATTGCTAGTCCTTCTTCATTTCACTATCTTCAGCCAATTTTTCTGTCTTTGTCACATAAGGTATGAATATTTGCATAACAAGTAGAGCAAAATGCCCTAGAAATATATTTAAAAGATTGTTAGTTTGAAACATTAATGTATGTGCCTGCCACTTGGTGGATGTGTTCCATAATTTAGCTATTCACACATAATGCTTGTTTTCATATGTTTAAAAACCATGTGACAAGATTACAACAGAATACTTTATTTCCATTTCATTAAATATAATAATTATTGTTTAAGCTGTGAGCCATTGGGTGTATCAGTATATTTCTAACAGCACTATACAATGTTGGTTTCTGAAAGGAATGGTGCTCTTCTGCACTGCTACAAAACTAGAGATCTTTGGGGGGGGAGCTATTTTTTTCTTTCTTCAATAATATTTTTATTGAGTATATATTTCATACTACATAAAAATAATTCAACTCCTCATGTATTATACTCCATTTCATAAATTAAACAAAACAATAAAAATGAGGTTACATTTCATATATAAAGCTTAACAAATTAAACTTAAACCCAATCCTGTTTGCAACCTCTTCTTTTCCTATCCCCTTATCCTACCTGTGTATAAAACCACCATACAACTCTCTTTTCTCCCCGGGCGGGGTGGGGGGGGAGCTATTTGAAAATGTATATTACATTGCTTGCAATGCTCTAACAATATACAATTAATCTTGTTCACGTAGTTGTATGTTTGCACAGCTATTGGCATGGTGACTAGACAGCTGCTAAGTTACAATTTGTACATTTACTGAATGGCTGGGATTTCATGTATGCCAGGGTTACTATGGGAAAGCCATCTACATTTCATAAGAACTTAAGAGAAGCCATGTTGAATCAGGCCAGTGGCCCATCCAGTCCAACACTCTGTGTCACACAGTGGCCAAAACCCAGGTACCGTGAAGAGGTCCACCAGCAGGGCCAGAACTCCAGAAGCCCTCCCACTGTTGCCCCCCAAGCACCAAGAACAGAGCATCACTATCCCAGACATAACAATATAAGAGAAGCCATGTTGGATCAGGCCAATGGTCCATCCACTCCAAAACTCTGTATCACACAATGGCCAAAACCCAGGTGCCCTCAGGAGGTCCACCAGCAAATGCACATGCTAGTTTTGCACCTGCACATGCTAGTTTTGCACCTGCTAGGCTGATAGTATTACAGCATTCTTCATTTTTGGCACTTGCTCAGACCAAAATACAGTTTCCAGGCGGTTATAAAAGAACATACAAAGTATTTGTGATACAATTTGCGATACAATTTAGAACATTCACAGTGGCTCCCTAAGCAAACTGATTCATGTCAGTGGGTATAACTTTCCTTAGGATGACATTGTCAAGCAACTTGGTATGAATGAATGTATTCTTTAAAAAAAGTTATATTTTATTTTGGTTATTAATATGAATGGTTTTGGCCCACTCAGTTTCATTTGCTGATGTTAGTGACTGAAGTTTTTATATGATTTATATACATGCCATTTATGTGCACGTATTTACAATGTACATTATTTTAGTATTTTGATATTGATAACTTCGAATAACTTTGAATAATATGTATATTTGGCAGGATAATTCAGTAGGATTCAATACTGGAAAACAGAAAATGCTGACAATTCAAACTCATGGAGTTTATAGCAGGGTTCAGTCATTGCTGACAGAAATAAAAAATGTGATGCCACATGCAGGAATCACAGCATATAAATTATAGACTTGCTGGATTGTAGTCAACCTCTGCTACTGGATTAACTGTTGAATTTGATCCATTTCTGTGAGCTGTGAGTTTAATAGAGATCTCTCTCCATTCTTCCTCCCTCATACATCTTCTAGGAAATAGCTATATGAAGCTGTCAAATGTTCCAAAGACATAACCCTTTATTGTAGTTATAATTTGCTTTGCCAAAATTTAGGATTGTTACACAGCTGTCATGGTTCAGTGTTTGTTCGGAAGGATAAATATGTCCATAGAAGAACACAAAAAGGAGAAAAGTATCTGTCTACTTGGGTGATACTTTAAATATCATTTAGCAGGATAGATAGTTCTGTGACCACAAGATTACTAATTGCCCACCCATTCTGGAGTGAAGACATAATATATAAGTATATGGGTTAAACTAGATTTATTAAAAACTGATCTGCAAATCTGCTGCAAAAACTTAACTCCAACAATCCAGTTTGTTTAGTCAGCTAAAAGCAGCCCACTAAAGGCTGGGTAGCCAGCCGTGGGTCTCTTCCTGGGCAGAAATGATCTGTCAACTGTGATGTATGCCCTGGTACCATCTAGATTCAAAACACTCTATGTAGGACTGTCCTTGAAAAGTGTTTGGGAACATCAACTGGTACATAATACTGCAGACAGGATGCTGACTGGAGTGGGTTGTAAGGACTATATCACTCCAGTCTTGCCTCATGCTTATTAGCTCCCAGTTCCTTTCCAGGCCCAATTAGAAGTGCTGGTGTTAACCTTTAAAGGCCTAGACAGTCTGGAGTCAGCATACCTTAATGACTACCTACTTCCATACAAACCTACCCTACCACTATGGCGATTTTCTAAAGCCCTGCTTTGGATGCCCCTGCCTTCTAATGTTAGGTGGGTGCCAACCCACATAAGGGCTATTTGGTCATGGCGCCAAGACTATAACACTCCCCCCCCCCGAGATATATGTCTGTTTCCTTCTATCATTGTCTTCCCCTAGTGGGTAAAGACCAGTTTTGCCTGGCATTCCCTTGTCCCAGCCCTACATTTATATGCATACACACACACACACACAAGCTGGGGACCCACACAGACTTGTGGAGGTAATCTCATTTTCCTCTCTCCCATCTTCCTTTTCTTAATTCCTTGTCTCCCTCCCACCCACCAGCCAACTTGTCTTTATCTGCCTCATCTTCAGCTTTCACTTGTTCCCTCTCCCAGCAAACCTTTCACAGGAAATGTCTGGCTGAGGTACACAGTACAAGCCTGGCCACTAGGCTGGCCCAGGTTGCATGGTACCAGCTGGGGTAGTCCCAGTAGCATGGTGGGAACTTGCAAGGACTTGCAAAGAGCACCTTACTTTCCACTGTTTATTTCTTCCTTCACTATTTCCCTCCTCCTGACAGCCCCCGTATCTCCAACTTTCACTGTTCCCTTATCTCCTTCATACTCACTAACTAGCCTACCTCTTATCTGCTCTCTATCTTCAGCTATATTTATTAGTTATTTAGTTCATTTAAACCCATTTTTTATCAATGGGGACCCAAAGCAGCTTACATCCTTCTGCTCTCCTCTCCTTTGTCCTCACAACACCCCTCTGAGATAGCTTAGGCTGTGTGTGACTGTTCCAAAGTCACTGAAACAGCTTCCACAGCAGATTGGGGATTCAAACCTTGGTCTCCCAGATCCTAATCTGAAACTCTAACCACTGTGCCACACTGACTTTTGTGGGATGACTTCTGTTGAACAGAAGAAAGAAGCCAGGCCTGTGTAAGTCACAGAATCAATATGGTAGCAAGTCTCCAGGGATTGCTGATAAGTCCTCCCTCAAAGTCCAAAATATCCCTAGAATTGAGTCTGTACCCTCCCCTGTAACTTCTCCTGACAGAAACCAACACCTGAAGGCTGGCAATATTGTTATGGTTGCCTAGCAGTGGCTACTGAAGGCATTTGTTTCTTAAAGCTACAAATGCTGCATTTATTATTTGGGGGTTTAACCCCCCACCAATGCATAGTATCCACATATGGGGCTATGTTGAGAATTCCTTATATTGATGTATTTAGTCCTGTTTTTTAACTTGTTTATGATGTGTTTTTATACTTATCTGTTTTTAGTTTTTAGCTGTCTTGGTGGCCCTGGTTGGGCTGAAAAGTGGGATATAAATCTTTTAAATGAACAATTCATATTTGAGTAAGGCAACCTCACCTTGGCTCCAAACTCAGCAAAGCTAATTCTGCTATGCCTTGTTTTTCACACCCTGCACAAAATTGTGCTGAGAGGTACTGAGCCCTACCAAGATTCCCTCCCATGCCATAAAGCAGCTAGGATTCAGTGGAATGTTGCCAAGGGTACCCCCTCCCCTTGCTCCCTCTGGCAGTGTGACCTGGGTGAACTCCCTTCACTCACAGATGAAGGTGTTTGCCAAGTTTCCTGCCTGTTTCATATTAACTCACACATTCCTGTCAACCTAGTTCAGGCCTTACTAGTCTTGTGACTAGGCTTATTTAAACGACATATCACACACACACACCCCAACAGATAGTGTGATGCTGGCGAAAAATAGGTAAAATCCATCAGGCCAATTTGATAGGACTCCTTCCTCCCTGCAAACTCCTGCTCAGACCCTAGCTATCTCAGCGGCCAGTCAATTCCAGGATGGGTAGGAAGGTAAAGTAAAAGCCTGGCTGCAGAGGTGGAGCAGCCCTTATATACATGCTCAAAGCTTTCATCTGATCTGGTAAAACTTCTGCTAAATGGCCCAGTTATCCAGAAGAAGAAGAGATTGGATTTATACCCCACCCTTCACTTGGAGTCTCAGAGCAGCTTACAAACTCCTTTCCCTTCCCCTCCCCACAACAGACACCCTGTGAGGTGGGTGGGGGTGAGAGAACTCTGACACAAACTGCTCTTTTTCAAGGACAGCTGTGCCAGAGCTTCTGACTCACCCAAGGTCACATCAGCAGGTGCAAGTGGAGGAGTGGGGAATCAAACCCGGTTCTCCCAGATTAGAGTCCACACACTTAACCACTACACCAAACTGGCTATCCAGAATGTCTTGTGCCACTCATTCCTTCCA
Source organism: Gekko japonicus (assembly GCF_001447785.1). Lineage (NCBI taxonomy): Eukaryota > Metazoa > Chordata > Lepidosauria > Squamata > Gekkonidae > Gekko > Gekko japonicus. Next base: position 131,883 of record NW_015172597.1, on the reverse strand, counting down.
AGAGGGCTGCAGACAAAAAAGACCTCTGCCTTCATTTAAAGATGGGAAGTAGAATTACTGAAACATGAATGGAATATATATGTACTAGGAAAAAGGTCTGTTGTGGAAATAAATACAACAGTTTCTAGAAAGAGGCTCTGGGTGGGTGCCCCGACCTTGAACACTCAGTGTCAATTTGCTGTGGCAACCTCAGCAGGGTATAATGACACTGAGTCCACCATTTTCTACAGAGGAACTGATCTCTGCTACCTAAAGAACAGTTGTAATTTTGAGTGATCTCCAGCACTCACTTGGAGATTGGCAATGATGGTTCCCCAGAAGGGAATGGTTGGTTTGGAGGGTGGAGTCTATGGCTTTGTACCTCTCTGAGGTCCCACACCTCCTGAAACCTCACCCTCTCCAGGCGCCATCCCTCACATCTCCAGGAATTTCCCACCTGGAGTTGGCAACCCTATCTCCTTCCCAGCCAATCATCAACCTACCTTTACTTCCCCCTCACTCTTCAGCTTTCTACCCCCCACACACCTGCAACCTCTCCCGTACTCTGAAGCCCTGACTGCTACGTCACATTGGCTGTCATATGGGGGCTACCTCAGCAGCATATAAGGATACAGAGCCCACCATTTTCTCCAGGGGAACTGATCTCTGCCAACTGGAAAGCAGTTGTAATTCTGAGTGATCTCCAGCCCTCACCTGGAGATTGGACACATTTTACCTCAGAACAGCAAAATGTTTAGAATGTTAGAGGCAAAAGCCAATCAAGTTGCATATGCAAACGACCTCTGTGTTCCAAGGCAAAGGCCAATGAGGCTGAATATGCAAATAACCTCTGTGTTCTGACTGGCTATGGGGGGGAGAGGGCCAGCAAACTGTTTAGAATGTTGGAGGCGAGACTCAAACAATGCAGCCAATGGATAGGGACAGATTCTGAGTGACACACAAGGGCGCCAACCAGTTCCGGAGCATGTGGAATGTTCTAGAGAAGTGCCACCACCATTCAGCTTTTATATATAAGGGAGATGAGATAATAGTAGCAGTCTGAGTTAATAGCTATGTTATGTCCGCGGACCGCCACTGGGCGCCCACGATACAGCGGAGCTTGAGTCCAGAGAACAATGAGGACTAGGCTCCTGCACCCTGCCTCCAGGGGAACCAATGGGATATTGGCGGGAGGTTTGAACGGGCCAGTGGAATTCCGCAGGGGTTCCCCAGACTGTATCTAAACGTCCGGTCGGCCGTTGGTAGGCGTGAGTGTTGTGTACCAATAAAGTGTGTCATGTATTATGCGTGCCTTGGCCGTTCTTCCATGCAGCTAACCCACTACACAACAAGCAATATAGGTAATTAACATTGTCCTTGAAGGTTTCTTTCCACTTGATCTCAGTGTTCTATGATGTTTCATTATTTAGAAATGAATGCATATAGTCAAAGCCCCAACCAAAAGAAGTAAAAACAGCTAGATCTTGGTGTCTTGATTCAAATGCTGCAAAGCCATATCTGAAGTGTTAAATGCATCCTTGAATGGTGATTGTCTATTTATTTTATTTATTAGCAAGATTTTTCACCCACCATTTTGTCCTCATAGGGCCACCAAAGCAGCTAACAAATTAAAACATGCAAATCAAACCCTCATCTTAAAAACCATAAAACCAGCATACAAATACATCATTCAAACACATTACAACCAGAGTTCAAAATTACAAGAGATAGAAACAGTTAAAACATCAGGGAGGAAAAAGGGATCACTGAGAAAATGTCAAAGTGAAACTACAAAAGTCTGAAACAACAAAAAATATGAAACTCGAACTACTACACTACACTGACTTTTGTGGGATGACTGCTGTTGAACAGAAGAAAGAAGCCAGGCCTGAGTAAATCATGCAATTAATGTGGTAACAAGTCTCCAAAGATTGCTGCCAGGCCTGGCCCTGATGAGTCCTCCCTCAAAGTCCAAAATATCCCTAGAATGGGGTCTGCACCCTCCCCTGCATCTTCTCCTAACAGAAACCAAGTATTCACAGATGGGGCTATGTTGAGAATGCCATATATTTATATATTATAGTCCTGTTTTTTTAAAAAAAACAACAACTTTTATTAGGATAATGCACATTCACATTATATCAACTTCAATATATATCCTTTTCATCTTACTCCCCCCCTTTCATAGGCTTCCAACAGCGTTCCCACCACCAACTCAAATCTTAAATTCTAACATGTCTCTAATCTTTTATCATATAACTATAGGTAACAAATGTTCACATATTTGTCATTATAAGTCCATTTCTTTTCTCTTTTACATCCACTTAATAATTTTCAAAGCAAATCAAATTGTCCTTCACATCCCAATACTTCTCTAAATAGTCCTTAAAATCCTTCCAGTCCGCAAAAAATTCTTCCGCCTCCAAATCTTTCAGTTTTCTTGTCATTTTGTCTATTTCTGCCATAAAAAGCAGTTTTTAATCCATTCTTCTATACCTGGGATTCTGTCCAGTTTCCAATTTTGAGCATAGACTATTCTTGCTGCTGTTATCATATACCACATTAGTGTCCTTTTTGCCATGTTAACTTCTTCCATTTTTAAACCTAACAATACCACGACGATATAATCACTGACCTCGAGCCAGACATCCTGGAATGTGAAGTTAAATGGGCCTTAGAAAGCATTACTAACCACAAAGCTGGTGGAGGTGATGGTATTCCATCTGAGCTATTCAAAGTCTTAGAAGATGATGCTGTTAAAGTGCTGCACGCAATTTGCCAGCAAATTTGGAAAACGCAACAGTAGCCACAGGATTGGAAAAGGTCAGTATACATTCCAATCCCAAAGAAGGGCAATGCCAAGGAATGTTCAAACTATTGCACTCATATCACACGCTAGCAAGGTCATGCTCAAGATCCTACAAGCGAGACTTCAGATACGTGGATAGAGAACTGCCAGAAGTACAAGCTGGGTTTCGAAGAGGTAGAGGAACGAGAGATCAAATTGCCAACACTCGCTGGATTATGGAGAAAGCAAGAGAGTACCAGAAAAACATCTACTTCTGCTTCATTGACTATGCTAAAGCTTTTGACTGTGTGGATCACAACAAACTATGGCAGGTCCTTAAAGAGATGGGAGTACCAGACCACCTCACATGTCTCTTGAGAAACCTGTATAAGGGCCAAGAAGCAACAGTTAGAACCGGATATGGAACAACTGATTGGTTTAGCATAGGAAAAGGAGTACGACAAGGATGTATACTGTCACCTTGCTTATTTAATATATATGCAGAGTACATCATGCGAAATGCTGGCCTAGATGAATCACAAGCAGGAATTAAGATTGCGGGGGAAAAGATCAACAACCTCAGATATGCAGACGATACCACTCTAATGGCAGAAAGTGAAGAGGACCTAAAGAACCTCGTGCTCAGAGTAAAAGAGGAGAGCGCAAAAGTGGGCTTGAAGCTCAACATCAAAAAAACTAAGATCATGGCATCCGGCCCCATCACTCCTTGGCAAATAGAAGGGGAAGTCGTGGAAGTAGTGACAGACTTCACGTTCCTGGGATCCCAGATCACCGCAGACTGTGACTGCAGCCATGAAATTAAAAGACGCCTGCTCCTTGGGAGGAAAGCGATGGCGAACCTAAACAGCATGATAAAAAGTAGAGACATCACCCTGCCAACAAAAATACGCATGGTCCAAGCAATGGTATTCCCAGTAGTCATGTATGGCTGCGAGAGTTGGACTATAAGGAAGGCCGAGCGCCGAAGAATAGATTCTTTTGAACTATGGTGCTGGAGAAGACTCTTGAGAGTCCCTTGGACTGCAAGAAGAACAAATCAGTCAATCCTCAAAGAAATCAACCCTGACTGTTCAAAGACTCGGACTCGACTGTGCGACTGAACAACAACAACAAAAATCTTTTCCATTTCTGCATGTGTATCAGTCCAGGATTCTTTCGCTTTTTCACAGGTCCACCACATATGGTATAATGAACCTTCTATTTTTTTACATTTCCAACGTTTGTTTGAAACGCTACAGTTCATATTTGCAATCTTTTTTGGCGTCATGTACCATCTATACATCATCTGATAATAGTTTTCTTTTAAATTATTACATGTTGATATTTTCAATGCATTCTTCCATAAAAATTCCCATGATTACATAGATATTTCTTTATTCATATTAATTGCCCATTTTAACATGCTCCTTTACCGTTTCACCTTCAGTATACCAAGTCAATAACACCTTATTTTTTTTAACTTGTTTATGATGTGTTTTTATATAGAAAATGGCAACAGAAGAGGACAGGCAAACGTACCTGGTGAGAAAATTCCAGAGTTTTGGTGCCTCTACTGAGAAGGATCTACTGAGAAGACTCTCTCCTGGGTTGCCACCTGCCTAATCTCAGAAGACAGGGGTACCCAAAGCAGGCCCTCTGAAGATGATTACAGTGGTTGGGTAAGTTCATAAGGGAGTGGGCAATCTTTCAAGAATGTTGGCTCCAAACCATATAGGGCTTTAAATGTCATCATGAGCACCTTGAATTGTGCCCCAAAATAAAATTGAAAGCCAGTGCAGATGAGCCAAGACTTAAGTGATATGGTCCCTACAACCCACTCCAGTCAACATCCTGTCTGCAGTATTGTGCACCAGCTGAAGTTTTTGAACACTTTTTAAGGGCTGGCCCACCTTGAGTGAATCACAGTAATCTAATCTAGATGTAACTCTGTATTTTTCTTACACATATGACCACTGAAACATGATTAGATATTAAAACTTGTCATCATTTCAATAAAGTAAGCTTATAAAATGATTGTATATTTGGTTTCAAAAAATATAACCCAGTCGTCTTCACACGTTATAGCAGTTGCATCTTCTTTAAATTGTATCTATTTAAAAATAGTGATCTCCATTTTGACAGCAGGTGCTAATGTTAATGAATCTGTCAAATCATTGGTCATCTCTACAGAGTGATTTCCCTGAGGTCATCCTGTGATGATTTTCTGATTGATGGCAGGCTTAGCCATATTATGACAGGGAGAGAAAGTATGAAGAAATAATGTTATAAACTTCAAAGAAAAATACTTTGTGTTAAACAAAATGTCATGTGCTTTCTTTATTTAACACCCCATGCTTTCCTTTGTGACATGAGTTCACAACAACAACTACTAATGTACAATTTTAAAAAATGTTTCCTTATCTTTTTTTAAAAAAAATTACTGTTCTTGTATTAGTCATAACATTTATTTAACCAACACTTGCATTTTCATTTACACATATAATTTCCCTACCCAATCCAACTGAATTCAATTCTCAGGATTTACACCTCTTGCCTATGGGATCCTGCCTGCCAAACATCAGAGATAAGATAAAGTATTCATTTTATTGACAGAGTACGAAGAGAGAGGCATTTGGAAATGGAAGAAAACACACAAGATTATATGAATTCAATTTATGATGTACAGGGAAGATAGATAATACAGAAATAACAAATAAAATGTCATTAGGTGTCATGTTTAGCAGGAACATAGTCCCTTGTATAATTGTCATATAGTAATCACTTCTGCCTGCTCGTTGACATTATTTTTTCTTCTTTTCCTTAAGTGAGGAATTCTGTTAAAATACTTGCTACAGCCACTCCCATGATTTCAAGTGGGAGAATGGAGCAGGGGGAAAGAGGTTTTATTCCCAGGCTGATTTCACATAAAAAATGTAACAGAAAGTTTTATATATGGATGGGAACAAACCGGCTCATGAACTAAAGTCACTGATGAATTTTGGGCAGTTTGTGGTTCACAAAGTGAAGTTTGTGTCAGGTCAACTGACATGAACTTCCCAGATATTCGTGGCGGTTTTTGCCAGTCTGTGAATACATACATTTCCAGACAGACTGTCTCAGCTCAATCTGAATTGTTTACAAAACTTCAAAGCAACCAGGGGGATGAAACTTGGAGGTCATATAGAGGAGCATCCAAGGGAAGTCCCCTGTGACTTTGATGTCTCTAGCTTGTACAGGATCTATTCTATACACTCCTGAATCTCTTGAACCTCCACCTGTCAAAATGACAGCCTGTCATTTCCTCAGAAAGCACTTTCATGGGGACACCTTCTTTGGGGGTGGGTCATAACACAGATCCCATAAATCCAATCCTCACCAAACTTGGAGGGCAGGTAGAGAAGAGTAAGCCGGAGATCCCCTGTGAGTTTCGAATCTCTAGCTTACACAGGATCCATTTTATACATTTCCAAACCTCCTGAACCTGTGCCTGTCAAAATGTCCACCTGCCATTGAGTAACACTGAGCATTTTCAGAGCACTAACACTTTAATCTTGTCTTCAGATTCTGTACCCACCTTATGCACCATGATTTTTCCTCAAGTGTATTTATTCTGCAGCTACAAAAAAAAAAACAACACCACACTTTTCTAAATGGGGTGGAATATCATTCGTGACATGTAGGGGGTGGCATGCAAAAAAAGGTTTTTTTTAAAAAAAAAATGCAGTTGCCCTATCACAGCTGTGCAGTAGCATCCAGCAAGCATTTCCCATTTTAAAGTTGGTCTGGAGCAGACACACATACATGCGCCAGCACACATACACACACAAAAGGGAGTAGGGTTTAAGAGAGAGAAAAACTTTCCACAGTTGTTTCTCTCTGGGTCAAAAAGGGGGGGGGGGAAACCAGACCATACAGATGGTTCTAGGAGGGGTGCGCAGGGTTACTCCAGGTAGAAGAGGATGAGGAGGAGGAGATTGGATTTATACCCCACCCTTCACTACCCAAAGGAGTCTCAGAGCAGTTTACAATCCCTTTCCTTTCCCCGCCCCACAACAGACACCCTGTGAGGTAGGTGGGGCTGAGAGAACTGTCAAGAACTGCCCTTGAGAGAACAGCTCTGGAAGAACTTATGACTTACCCAAGGTCTCACCAGCAGCTGCATGTGGAGGAGTGGGGAATCAAACTCATTTCTCCCAGATTAGAGTCCATGCTCCTAACCACTAAACCAAAGAAAGATCAGATGCCATTGATGAGATTTACGGGGTCTCCCCATGATTCCCCCACCCTCAGCTGGTGGAGCAGGGAACAGCCCCTCCTCTCTCCCCACCAGCTCTGTGCTTGCAAAATGCTTTCTTTCCTTTTTCACAAAATCCAACACATGAGCATAGGGCTCCTCCCCAGCTTCCCCCCCTCCCCAATACCCTGTAAGGTAAATACTGGCCAGCAATAAGGGAAGGGAAATCAGAGAAAGAAGGAGAGAAAAAATAGCATGCAGCACTGAAATCCTTTTTAAAATTGCACTGGGGATGCTGCCTCCTCCTGCTGCCTGGTTTAAACTGGGTGGCAGGAGAGGGCAGCCCTGCTGGGCTACTGTACATGCGGGGAGCCAATGGCTTCCTGCAGGCATAGTTTTGTGCTGCCTTCTCATGCTGCCTGGTTTAAACTGGGCAGCAGGAGAGAGCATCCCAGCCAGGAGTTGCATGAGACTAGTGATGGTCTCATATTGCTAGTCTCATGCAGCTTGTAAAAAAAATAAAAATGTAAATGGGAAAAAGTATTCAATGGAGCTTGCACAATAGATGAATGGCAAAAGGTACAGAGTAGGCAGAACAACCTTGGTGTGGAGGGGGGGGGTGACCTCCGAGGGGCAGCAAAGGGATGGGGGAGAATCCAAGGGAAATTCTCTCTGTCCCATAATTCTAGAAACTGGAAGTTGATGAGCAATAGATTCAGGGCAGACACAGCAAGTATTTTTTTCATTCAACCACTAACTAAACTGTAGAATTAAGTTTCAGTGAATTTTGTAATGGGCACTAACACAGATTGCTTTAGAAAGGGATTAGAGAGATTCATGGGGAATAGGCCCATCAATGGCTGATAGCCATAACTAAAGGGAACCTCCAGAAGCAGTATACTTCTAAATACCAGCGCTAGAAGACAACATCGGGGGAAGCCTTGGGCTCTATGCCATTTGTTGTCCCCTGGCCACTGTGTGATACATAAGGATGCCAGCCTCCAGGTGGGACCTGGGAATCCCCTGGAATTACAGCTCATCTCCAGAATACAAATATCAGTTCCCCTGGAGAAAATGGATGCTTTGGAGGGTGGACTCTATGACATTGTACCCCACTGAGGTTCCTGTCCTCTTCAGGATCCATTCTCAAATCTCTTACTAATCAGTCTAATTCTCAATATAACCACATTTTCTGATACTTAAATCTGCAAATTGGAGCCATGAAGACACAGAAGATGTATTTCCATAAACTCCCAAACTAAATAGAGAACAGTTGTTTCTGCAAGCACAATCAACTTTCTTCAGAGTCAGGGGCTGCATAAAGAAGACAAGGGTAAGAGAGAATGATCAGATGCCGGTGCCCTCCAACTCCTTCAGCCACTGAGGTGGCGAAACTGGAGAGAGGCAGGGTGTTATGTATTGGGACTGAACCATTCCATGAATGTCACACCAGAGACCGGCTGAGCCTGGAGCACAAGAACAATAGCCTACCAGGACTCTGGAAGTAACCCAATCAAGTAGTAATGTTATGTAAATAGCCTATCACTGGGACTGGGGCGTGTTTGGGTGTGGCAATTGCATGCTATTTAACAGAGCTGCATATCTGGGGTCTTGTCTTGCTCTTGCTGAAATCACAAATAAAGTTGAGCTGTTCACTAGCCTCAAGCCTGCTCATCCATGGAACCCACTATTTAACACAGGGAGAAGGTGATTGACTCACCAACCCTCCCTGCTACTGAGGTAATGACGCCTCCCCCCCCCTTGCCGAGGCACCAAAAATGGAGGTGAACAGGGGAGGAGGTGTGGAAGCCCATATTCCTGCTTTTGAGGTGGCAACACTCCTCCTTCTGGGTCCTGCCAAGGCAGCAACACTGGAGGTGGAAAAGGAAGGCAATTCAGGAGTTGTCGCTGCTCCCTTCTTGCTGAGCTGGAAGCATTGATGATGGGCAGAGGGAGTAGGAACTGAACCCTGAGCTGTGGGGGCCAGGTGAATGGGGTGAATGGGGAAGAATGACATAGAAGGGGTGGGGGACAAAGGGGGGGAACTTGAAAGGTTAGGGTTGGGGAGAGCGAAGGAAACAAAACTAGGGGAATGGGATTCCTTGCAGGGCACTGCTTTTCTGAATCTATTACTTGGCATATATGAATTTGTTTATTTGTCTCAAATCATATTTCATCAAAGGCTGTATGCCCCTGTATCAAAAGAGACAAAAAGAGGGAAATCCTCTTGGAAGCCATTAAAAAACAACAACAAGGAACAGCAGAGATCACAGTGACCTGGCATGCTGTGTGATGTCAAAGTCTCAGGAGTATAATAGATTCTGATTTGTTTATAGTTCTGTGTGTGAGTGTGTGTGTGTGTGTTTCTGTGTAATACAAATTGTTGTGGCTTTCATTTGAGCCCGGCAATGGAATAGATTTAAGGATAATTCCCTGAGGAAGAAGAAGAGAAGGACTGGATTTATACCCCTCCCTTCACTACAAGGGAGTCTCAGAGCAGCTCACAAACTCCTTTCCCTTCCCCTCCCCACAACAGACAACCTGTGAGGTAGGTGGGGCTGAGAGAGCTCTGACAGAAACTGCTCTTTTTCAAGAACAGCTGTGCCAGAACTATGGCTTGCCCGAGGTCATCCAGCAGTCGCAAGAGGAGGAGTGGGGAATCAAACCCAGTTCTCCCAGATTAGAGTCTGTGCACTTAACCACTACACCAAATCATTACACCAAACTGACTGTTTCATGTGCACAAGGTGAAAATCAGAGTAAACTTAGATTAATTTAAAGAAACAGTCCACAAAGACTCTTCCTCTCTTTTCAGGCTTTTATTATTTACGGTATTTTGAGACTAATTCTCAAAATATCTTTTTAAAGAACCTTCATTCATCTGTATTACCACATTAATGTGAATGTTAATTATGCACTTAAGTGCTGTAATGTATGACCATTAGCTACTTGAACATTTGAAATTTACAGATGCTGATAAAACTTGAGGCATACTTGCCTGTCCAACTTGTAAGGCACATAAGGCAAAAATAATTGTGTTTATGTAGTTAAAAACAACATCAATGCAAAAGCACTAACAGGGTGAATTAAGGTTGCAAAGGCAACTGCAGATTTATTAGCCATTTTTAAACTTTCAAGTGGTTTGACTTAACAACCTAAATAATAGTCCTTTAAATGTCATTTTAAAATATGTAATTATCTAGGTTTTCCTAGAAACAGCAAACCCACTATTCTGTAATGCAGTTAACTCCCGCTTCTCTGAAAGCTTGTGTAAGAGGTTTAAAGCACACTCTGCATTTGTAGCCGGGAAGGATGGGGACAAGAGGGACAGAGCAAAGAACACGAAGCAGAGCAAGAAGGTGTACATGACAGTGGCAATTGGACAATCACAGATTCTCTACCAGTGGTGGTTATTCATTTCCAAGCTAACTTCAAGATGCTGCTTCTTAAAAACTCTGGGTTTCCACTACCATATGTACCATTCTGATCAGTGAGATCCAACAATTAAATCCTTCCATAGATACTGTTCGCACAATTCCTACACACTTTACAAAGGTCTCTGTTGCTACCTGGATCCTTAAAAGTCATTACTACTTGAGATTGTTGGGGGGGGGGGAATGACCCATTTAGATGTTCTATTACAGTTATTCTTTTGAACAAGACCTTTTAATTGTATTTATTTATTTTTTATTTATTTACATTCAGCTTATATCCCGCTTGAACTCCTCCCACGGGGTCTCTGAGTGGCTTACATAGTTTATTATCCCTAACTATGGGCACATACATCATTGGGGCGGGATTGCCTACCAGCACCCAGTGGAATTCAGTTGGTATTTCCTCGGCTTGTCTCGGCTCCGCTCCCGGGTTCAGCTCAGCCTCTCCATCCACTCCTTCAGACCTCGGATTCCTGAATCTATTTAGCTTCATTATACCCTATAGGCATCTGATGAAGAGAGCTGCATTTCTCAAAAGCTTATGCTAAAACAAAGTTTGTTAGTCTTATAGGTGCTACTGGACTATTCGCTATTTTGCAGCAACAGACTAACACAGCTAACTCCTCTGGATCTATGAGGTCATTGTTGTCAGTGAAAAATCACTCCTAGGGTATATTCAGGGGCCTGGGGGGAGGGTGGTTGACACAGAGGCACCAAATTTGCAGTGTAGCTGCTGGAGCCTCTCCCCAAAATAACCCCAAGGGGGTATAATTCAAGGGACACCCAAAGAGAGTGCCCCCATCCCACCATTGTTTCCATAGGTGGAGAAAATAGTACAACAAGCCCAGCAGAGAAGAGATTCTCCCAGAAAATCTCTGCAGTAGAAAGTGAAGTTTTTTGGTGGGGGGAGTATTGTTTGCTAGGCCAGCAGCAGAACCAGTATAGTGTACCCAGCAGAACCAGTGCCACTGTGACACTCCCAAAAAACTAACAGGACTAAGGTCAAATGTGAGAATCTCTGAAGTACAAACTGAGGGGTGGCATTTCACTAAGGACAACAAAAACAGTACCCTGTACTAGTGGCCATCAGCAGAAGCCAACCAGTGCCAACCTACTAGTGCCCAGTGGCAGCAACTCATGCCATTGTGTCGTTATATATTTTTATAATGCCGCCCTGAGCATGTTCACAGGATGGGCAGGGTATAAATATAATAAATAAATAAATGTGACCTTATGTGCATCACCTGACAGACTGAGACCTGATGAAGCTGAGGGAAATGAGCACCAACCAGGGTCCATCATTGCGGGACTGTATATTAATGTGTTGCTTTAATGTGTTCCCTTAATATGAATGTATCATTGTCCACAAACTAAATAATTTTTGTAAGCCTTGTATAAACTATTTTATTGAGAGAGTAGTTTTTACTCCAGAGTAAAAAATTGTATATGGTGTAACGGTCTTTGAGCTGGTTTTTTTTTTTGGGGGGGGGGCTACAATTTATAAATCACTGTATTTTCATTGTTGTTACACACAATCTCCAGGTGAGGACTGGAGATCACTCAGAATTAAAACTTCTCTCCAGACAGTAGAGATCAGGGGCACATAATGGTAGATTGATGGTTGGCTAAGAACGAGATAGGGTTGCCACCTCCAGGTTGTGAAATTCCTGGAGATTTGAGAGATGGAGCCTGGAGAGGGTGGGGTTTGAGGAGGGGTGGGACTTCAGACAGGTACAATGCCATAGACTCCAGCCTCCAAATCAGCCATTTCCTCCTGGGAAATCATTGTTGCCAATCTTCAGGTGAAGGCTGGAGATCACTCAGAATTACAACTGCTCCCCAGATGGCAGAGATCTGTTCCTCTGGAGAAAATGATGGGCTCTGTGTCATTATGCCCTGCTGAGGTGGCCTTCTCAACACAGCCAGTGTGGCATAGCAGTTAGTGCTTCAGAGCAGGGTCTTCCAGACCCAGGTTCTTCCTGTGGAAGATGATTGGGTGATTTCAGACCACTCACAGACTTTCAGCGTAACCTACCTCACAGGGTTTTTGTGCAAATCAAAAGGGGGAGAGGAAAATTATGTGAGCTGCTTTGGTCACCACTGTGGAGAAAGACTGCACTTTTCCTAGGTAGAGGCTATGAGAGGGAGGAGATGGAAACCTGAAGTCAGAGGGGCAGATAACAGTATGTTGATGGTTGGCTGGGAAGGAAATAGGGTTGCCATCTCTGAGTTGGGAAATTCCTGAAGATTTGAGGGGTGGAGCCTGGAGAGGGTGGGGTTTGAGAAGGAATGGGGCCACAGAGAGGTACAAGGCCATAGACTTCACCCTCCAAACCAGACATTTCCTCCTGGGGAACCATTGCTGCCATTCTCTAGGTGAGGGTTGGAGATCACTCAGAATTAAAACTGATCTCCAGATGGCAGAGATCAGTTCCTCTGGAGAAAACAACTGCTTTGCAGGGTGGACTCTGAGTCATTATACCCTGCTAGGGTTCCTTCCCCTCCTGCTTGGGTCACCACTGAGGAGGAGAAAGACTGTAGTTTTCCTAGGTAGAGGCTCCAGGTGTGTTTGGGGGATATGGAAAGCTGAAGTCAGAGGGGTAGATAATGGTATGTTGATGGTTGGCTGGGAAGGAGATATGGTTGCTGCCTCCAAGACAGGTACAGTGCCATAGATTCCACGCTCCAAACTAGCCATTTCCTCCTGGGGAACCGTTGTTGCTAATCTCCAGGAAAGGGCTGTCGATCACTCAGAATTACAACTGCTCTTCAGATGGCGGAGATCAGTTCCACTGAAGAAAACAGTAAGCTCTGTGTCATTATACCCTGCTGAGGTTGCCACAGCAAATTATCGCTGAGTGCCCGAGGTCAAGGCACCTGCCCAGAACCTCTTTCTAGAGCTCATTGTATTTATTTCCACAAGGGGCCTTATTCCTAGTAGAATCATAATCCAAACAAGGGGGAGGGAGGTTGTAGGACAGTAGAACTAGTGCAGTAGTGGCTGTCCAGCAGCAATAGTACTCAGTGCCATTGTGGCAAATGGCAACTCAACATTACTGGGCTTCTGTGTATTGGGCTGGCCTTGTTTCAGGTGGGCTAGCAAAAGTGCCTGCCCACCTTGCACTTTTGAGTGTTCTGCTGGGCTTCTGCTGTCCTTGTTTTGGCCAGTTTTTTAAACAAACATTGGGATTCCCTGGTGTGACATTGGGGGATTTCAGACAGGCGATAGATTCTGGAAGGGAACCGGTTCATTTCAGACAGAACCCATTTGAGAACCGGTTCCCTTCCGGAATTTATTTGCCATTTCATACACAAACGCTTCAGTCCTGTTTAGGAACCAGGACTGAAGCGTTTTACCTGTCATCCACTTCCAAGTGGTCTCCAGTGCCCTCTCCCGGTTCCGATACACTTTTTCCCGCCTTTTTTTGCCCACGCAGGTGGTCTCCGGCTGTTTTTTTTTAACGTTCGATTTATAGCGTTATAGCGCTATAACGGTATAATGGAGTAGCATTATACCAATCCCATTGGAATGCATGGAGTGTTTTGTTATACTGCTATAGCGCTATAAATCGAACTTTTTTAAAAAAAAAACCCCAATCACCCACGCGGGAGGAAAATGGCAGGAAAACAAAGCGGTGCAAGTCTGAAATGCCAAACCGCTTCTGATCCGGCTCATTTCTGGTAGGGGCAAGCCCTGTGTGAAATGGCAGCCCTGTACCGGTTCACTTCAAAACGGATGATTGCCGGCTTGAAATTGGGTGAAACTGGGTAATGTGAAATTCCCCATTGATTAGTTCTGTTGCTGCCACATTGGAACTGGGTTCTTCTCCTGGGCACTAGTAGGTGGCTGACCAATGCTCAGATGCTGCTGGGTGTTTTTTAGGAGCACCAAGTATTATTTTCAAGCATAACAAAAGGAGAATAAGAGAAGATGGATAGCTGTCTATGGTGAAGAAAGCAGATTGTGACCTATAATGCAACTTTGAGGTTGGTTTTGCTCAGAGGAGCACAGCAACATTCATCCACCACTATAATTTAAATAAAAATGGCTGCTTCCTGAATTAAATGCCAGTTAACCAAATGCATGCCAAATAAGTGCTCTCATGAAAAAATAAGACTTATTAGTAGGATCCTATGCCAGTTTCCTTGAAAGTAAGTTCCACTTGGCTAAACAAAATTCATTACCAAGTAAATTGGCATAAAATTACAGTTTTGCAGCTCTGTACTAACCTTGCATACATACCTTCATGTCAAAGTGGCTGGCTTCCAAATCAACATGCTTATATTTGCAAACATGACATACCCTCCTATGCAAAGTTGGAAATCCTTTTCAGTGACTTAGTCTGAGCTATGACTTCAGAAGACTGCAGCTTTGTTTTTCAACCACTATCTGAGTTTGTCCTTTGAAAAGCATTTTCAGAACAGCAGTCAGTCCCAGATCATAAATAGACTGTAAGATGCATTTCCTTTTTCTTTCTTTTATTTTTTTATCCTTACATTTTGGACTTTACCCTAATACTCAGTCATCTGTTCAACATAAACTGCTAGCTATTAGTGGTAATTATAGATCAAGAAAGTTTTAAAAAGACTCTCATTCCGTTTGGGAATGAGGATGAAACAGGAGGGTAAGTAGCCGGGCCTTCTGACACACTTCCGGTGATGTCAGGGGGTGTGGCCTTCTGTCACTTCCGGTGATGTCAGGGGGCGTGGCATATGCAAATAAGTTATGCTAATGAGTTATGCTAATGAGCTCCGGCAGCTCTTTTTCTACAACAAGACCCCTGAAAAAGACTAATTACTTCCTTTGAGAGAATGACTTTTGGAACCTCCCCTATTTTCAAAAGGGAAGACACCGCTCAATTGGGGGGGGGGGCTGTGAGCTGCCTCCTGCTGCCCAGTGAACTGGAAGGACAACAGGACAGTGTGTCCCTCTGCAACAGCCCTTTGCTGGCACAGTAAGACCCCCACTATCCTTGAGATCTGGAATGGGATTAGCTGACTGCTTTGAGGACAAGCAGGAATTTGGGGGGATTGAGGAGAGGAGGTTTTTGTTTGTTTGTTTAGCCTGCTTTATAATTATAATGTATGGAAGAGAGAGCCTTCCTTCCTTCCTTCCTTCCTTCCTTCCTTCCTTCCTTCCTTCCTTCCTTCCTTTCCTTCCTTCCTTCCTTCCTTCCTTCCTTCATCAGTGTGGTGTAGTGGTTAAGAGCAGTGGACTCTAATCTGGAGAACCCAGTTTGATTCCCCACTCCTCCACATGCAGCCAGCTGGATGATCTTGGGTCAGTCACAGTTCTCACAGAGCTGTTCTCTCAAGAGCAGCTTTCTCAGAGCTCTGTCAGCCCCATCTACCTCACAAGGTATCATAACAAATCTGCTTCTATACTTAGCAGAGACAAGGCATCCAGCCTGTCTTTTCACATAGTTGACCCTGTCGCGTCCCCTCCTTCTGGGTGCTAGTAGTTCCACTGCCTATCATTTCTTATGAATAGCCATACCCGAGCTACCAGCATTGATTACTTGGGCTTCCATATCCCAAATCCTCCTCCGCACAACCTGCAGAATAGCTTTTTCACCACAATTATACAAAGAATTCAAATCAATTCCCATAGTTTTAATTTTGTGCACTATGGCCTGTGACCATGTAGAGTTATAAGGGTCTGCAAGAAGTTGTACAATAAGGCTATTGGGGGGAGAGCTAAAGTGCAGATGCAGCCAATATTTGATAGTTGTAATTCACGCCCGAGATTCAATAAGATGAAAACCCAGCTCCATACAGAGGGAAAAATAGGAGACGGAGTTTGGTAAACCCAGAATCCTGCATAAAAAGATAGAGCTTATTAGTTCTACTCTTTTATTAAATTTTTGAATCCATATAGGTATCCCATACAATAACCGAGAGATAACAGTCGCCTGAAAAATCTGGAGAACTGCTGGAACAATTTGGTTGCATTTTAGATAAAAAAACAAATTAAATTAAAGCTGCAGTCTTATTCCTAGCTAAACTGAGGGAATGATCTCTGTGAGGGCACCATCTTAGATTGTAGTGGAACAAAACTCCCAAGTATCTGAATTATTTGACCTGTTCTATTTCTTTTCTCTCTATTCTTCAGTGTTTACACTTCCAGGTTTTAGAGAAAACCAATATTTTTGTTTTGTTGAAATTAATAGAAAGGGAATTCTGACTGCAATAAGTGTTAAATTTTAATAAAAGGTGCATAAGTCCAATCCTAGTGAAGGAGATAATGATCGCATCTTCTGCATAAAGTAAAATGGAAACTGCAGACGAATTCAGTTTGGGGGAATGACCATCAATTTTATCTAGACACAGTGGAAGATCAGAGATAAAGAGATTAAAAAGGGAAGGGGCAAGCACACATCCTTGCTTAACCCCTTTAGTTACAGGAATTTTCTGAGTAAGGGATCCTCTCTTATCAAATCGAATCTGGCAGTAGTTAGCCGAATGTAATTTGCGAATCAGAAACAAAAGGTGTTGATCCAAACCGAGGTTATAAAGTTTATCCCACATCAAAGGTCTATTAACTGAATCAAAAGCTTTACAAAGGTCAATAAAAGCTGAGTATAGTTTAACATCTAAGTGATGGGAATACTTCTCAGCTAAAAAGGCTAAGGTGGTGCAGTGATCCAAGGTGGAGTGGTTAGCCATGAAACCAATTTGCTCTTTTCCTGGAAGATTATGTTTGATCATCCATTTGGCTATTTTTTTGAGAAGGTGTTTAGCATAGAGCTTTCCTAAAATGGCAAACAAGCTAATAGGTCTATAGTTATCTATGCTATTAGGGTCACCTTTTTTAAAGAAGGGAACTATTATAGAGTTCAACCAGGAGTCAGGTAGGACACCATACTTATCAATCAGAGTAAAAAGAATGCGACCACCAGTCAAAATTGTCCTTTAAAATCTCAGCTGGAATTCCGTCTAAGCCAGGGGCTTTATTAGATTTGAGAGAAATAATGAGATCAGCGATTTCTTCATGTGAGACTGGAGGCCAATTGGGGAGATCCGATGGCATTGAATTAGAGTTGCTCAAAGCAGATGCAGAGAGCTCATTGAATAAGTAATTATAATACAAATGCCATCTGGTTGAGAAAAATATTTCATCTTCAAGGTGCCCCCTTTCCTTGGTGCCCTAAGCATGTGCTTATTTGGCTTAGTGGTTAATCCAGGGCTGACATAACCTCTTAGGGGGCCTGCACTATTGTGAGGGTAAAGAGGTGTTTACCTATTGTAGTTCAGCCAATTAAAAATGAATAAAGCCTTAGTTTAATCCAATCTCAATCTTTCGGGTCAGGGTCTGAAAACCTGTTTGCATGATCTGACTGTTGACTAAATGGATCCGAAGAACAATGGAGATTTTGATCAACAACCATTGACTCTTGGTCTTATTATGCACATGTGTTTTCCCTCACTTTTACTGTGCATGTTCGTTGGGTTTTCTTTGTTGTTCTTTATTGATTTTCCTCCTTTTAGCACTCAATTGGCTTTCTGGTTGCTTTGTCCCAGGTTTTCTGAGAGTGCTTTTGTGCCAATTTCCCCCTTGTTTTGCTTCCAAGCCATAGGTAATTCAAAAGCATACAGATTCACCCACCCTTTTACCACTCCTTGAAGGTCACTCTCCACCCATATCGAGATCATTCCACCCCCTCTGCACCTTCCACCATCCTCTCCCCCTTCATCCGTGTACAAGCTCCCTTTCCCCCTCGTTTTTATTTTTATTTTTACAAGTGGCATGAGTCTAGTGATATGAGATTTAGTAGAATAAAAAAAATTAAATGACAAGGGGAAGTTTAAAAGGACAAAGCTTAGTTCCCTGCTGATATTGACTTGAAAGAAGGATTGGAGACAAAGCAAACAGCGACATCCCCAGTGCAAAAAAATAAAAGGATTTCAGTGCTGCATGCAAACAAAATAAGGGGGGGGGATCATCAGCATGGAATGAAATTGACATGAGATGTAAAGAGAGACATATACTGGGATGGGAAACATAAAGCTTTAAAAACGTTTTTCCCTTTCATGCTTTAGTAAACAAAGTTTGGAAGAGAACCATTTTGGAAGTCTCTGGAAGTCTAACATTAAAATGGCAGCTGAACCACATGGACCTTCTGCAAACCACCAAACTTAAGGATTGCTTGGAATCGATCCATTTGGAAGAAAAGTGTAATCTGCATGGGACAGGCTTTAAAAAACTGCCAAAATCATGACCAGTGTGCAGGATCAAATCAGAGAATCACAAAGAGAAAACCACACAAATTTGCAAGGAAGGGCAGGATATTAACATTACTATGCAGCTGTGCTAGGGCTACTGTGCAGCTGTGATAGGGCAATTGTATATAATAATAATACTAATACTAATACCAATACTAATAATAATAATAATAAAAACACCTTTCGATGACACCCCTCACATGTCACAAGTGACATTCCACCCTGAATTAGAAAAGTGTGGTTTTTAAAAAAATTGTAGCTGCAGAAAATGCAGGGAAAAGAATGGTGCATAAGACAGGTACAGAATCTGAAGTCAAGATTAAAGACTTACTGCTCTGAAAATATATAGTAAGATGTGTGTGCATAATGGGCCTTGGTCTTTTTTCCCATTATGCCAATTGCTGATATGGTATTGGATAATTATATTTTTTAAAATCTTATCCACAGAAGATAAGAACATAAGAACATAAGAGATGCCAATGTTGGATCAGGCCAAAGGCCCATCCAGTCCAACACTCTGTGTCCACAGTGGCCAGAAATACCAGTGCCATCAGGAGGTCCACCAGTGGGGCCACTGAAGTCTATACTGCCCCAAAGACTGCTCAAATGATTTGCTGTATCTGTCAGAGGCCAGATGATCATAGATATTAGGAGCCATTCAATTTAATCACAAGCATTACAAAATTTAGCAAGCTGTAGAATAACAGCATGAAAGAATTGTTAAAAATGCGCTGAGCCAAAGACATTGTAGAGTTAGGAACAGAAGATGCTGCAATTCTGTGATGTTCATTCTTGAGTTGACCTGTGCCCAAGGCTGTTGTGGGTTTTTTTGGCCATGAATTTTGCAATAAAGCATGACATGGATTATGGTCTGGTGAAATGGCACTTAACTGCTGTATTGTTTGGGGGGTTGTTTCAGCTCACATCAGTTTCCCCCCCCCTTAAAACTGTAACACTAAAGTTATTTTAGCACCTGACAGTACATATGCAACATTCACTATAAAGGCAGTTAGTTACCTACCCATTAGTATATTTTATCTATGCTGACATATTCACAAACATACCCAATTCTTAAGCTGGCTTTTTATCCCTGCTCTTTGAAAATACATCTTTACATGTTTTGTAAACATTCTACAGAGCCCAATCATGTGACAAGAATTTATTTATACATTTCCAAGAGCCATGTAGGAGCAACCATAGAAAAGTTGGCAGTCATGTTGCTCCAGCTAAAATTAGAGAATTAGCATGATTGCTGCTGCCTTATGGCTATGGTAATAGAGATGAGTAAAAAGAACAAGACATCATGCTAATACTACCTTTCCTTCCAATACAGTCTCTAAGGCTGGCATGATTCTTCCCATAAGATCTTGTTCTTTTCAGAGTTGCTCATTTGTTTGTAGAACAAAAGAATGGAAGGCTCTTGAGGAATCAAGAAGTATGCTGCACCCAAAATACAAAAATCATTGGTTCAAGACTCATAAAAATGTGGGTTTTATAATCTTTTCATTGCAATCTCATTAGCAAAGTGGAAGCTGATAGTGAATGTGAGCACAGCACCAGGATATATTCAAGGCAGCTATGTCAGATTAATTAAAATGACCTACAAGGAGGTGAAATTGTGAAAGTGGCACTAGAGTGTAAGCAATTTATTTTGTCATGAACTTTCATAGGCAACAACCTAAGCAAGAAATTGAATGTTTCTTTCTTCTACATAGTAATGAGCACACACTTTTACAACCAGTTGTTAATGGTTATGTGTACAATGAACCTAACTGAACTTCCTGCATTAAATAGACAGTGCATAAGTAGGGTACTTCCATGAAAAAGTAAATCTATGCTGACAGCACAATCATAAAGTTTATGGAGCTGCGGTGGCTCAAGTGGTTAAGACGCTGAACTGCAGGCTGTGGAAGGTCAGTAGTTCAGCAGTTCGAGACCCGGGTGCCGCAAGACGGAGTGAGCTCCTGTCCCTAGTTCCAGCTCCTGCCAACCTAGCAGTTCGAAAGCAAAAAATTGCAAGTAGATAAATAGGTACCACTTTGGTGGGAAGGTAACAGCGTTCCGTGTGCCTTGGTGTTTAGTCATGCCGGCCACATGACCACGGAAATGTCTTCGGACAGCGCTGGCTCGTTGGCTCTGAAACGGAGATGAGCACCGCAACCCTAGAGTCGGATTTGACTGGCTTTCGAGCAAGGGAACCTTTACCTTTTTATAACACAATTAACTGGAGCTGCGGTGGCTCAAGTGGTTAAGACGCTGAACTGCGGGCTGTAGAAGGTCGGTAGTTCAGCAGTTCAAGACCCGAGTTGCCGCAAGACGGAGTGAGCTCCCGTCTCTAGTTCCAGCTCCTGCCAACCTAGCAGTTTGAAAGCAAGAAATTGCAAGTAGATAAATAGGTACCACTTCAGTGGGAAGGTAACAGCATTCCGTGCACCTTGGTGTTCAGTCATGCCGGTCACATGACCACGGAAACATCTTCGGACAACACTGGCTCTTCGGCTTTGAAACGGAGATGAGCACCACAACCCTAGAGTCGGATTTGACTGGCTTTCGAGCAAGGGAACCTTTACCTTTATAACACAATTGGAAGAGCTCTTCAAACAACACAGTATTGGTGAGGTGTCAATGACGGCTTAAACAGAATGTAAAATATTTGTCCTGGGGCCAATCAAAAAACATTGGGTGGTTTGCAAGCCAAGCATCTTCCTAAAAATCAAGGACTGGCTTCTTGCTTCGGGGGAGAAAAGTCTTGTCAAATATATTAAATGGGAACCAAGAAACCAGTCAGTGGATGTTGTGATACCTACGGTCTCTATGTTGGGGACTACTAAGGTAAGGGAAGCCTCTTATATCTGCTCAGCTTCAAAGAAGGCAGGAAGGATGGATTTGAGGGAGGGGTGATGTCTTAATAGTAGAGCACATATTGGCATACCAAGAGAGCAATCTTAAGCAGGCCTGCTGAGAATCCTACTCAAACAAATCCTACTCCTATTCAAGTAGGCTTGCTCCCAGAAAAAAATGTTCTTAGAATTTCACTGTAAGAGTCCCAGTATCAGTCCCTGATATCTCATATTAAAGGATCTCTGGCAGCAAGTGTTCAGAAAGATGTTTGTCTCACTGGGACTCTGAAGATCTACTGTCTATCACAGTAGCAAGTACTGACCTAGTACTTATGGACTGTTGATGGCTTATTGTAAGACAGTAAAATGTTCCCACTTACCCCATGATCTACAGATGCCCTAACCTGGATGGTCCAGCCTCTCCTGATCTCATCAGATCTTAGAAGCTAAGTAGGGTTGGTCCTAGTTAGTACATAGATGGGAGACCACCAAGGAAGTCCAGGTTTGCAACATACAGGCAGGCAATGGCAAGTTGCCTCTGTTCCTCTCTTGTCTTGAAAACCATACAGGGTGACTATAACTTGGCTGTGACCAGTGTTCCCTCCAAGCTGAGTTAGTGTGAGCTAGCTCACAGTTTTTTAGCCTCCAGCTCACACATTTTTGTCTTAGCTCAGGAAGGACGGCTCCAGACCGCACTAATTCATGCAGCCGCCAAATCATTCGCTCACAACTTTAATGCCATCAGCTAACAAAGTAGAATTTTTGCTCACAAGACTCCACAGCTTAGAAGGAACATTGGCTGTGACTTGACAACACTTTCTACCTCCATGATCTACTGATGGCACACAGATGGCTACAAAGTAGCTCAGGAAAATGCTATGCAAGTGTTTGTATCCTATCCTGGGGCAAGGTACACTAGTACATTCTATGTCACATGCTTTTGGAACATCTTTAGAAAATATACCACTCCCCCCATCCCCCTAACATTAATAGTAGTTTTTTTAAAAAAGCAAATCTTGTGCATGGATTACCTATACACATGGTTACCTATCTGCAGGCTGGGAAATATGCTGGGCTCCTTAGTGGCAAAAGGCACTTCTGTGGCTGGAATATCTCCATCAGAATTAGCTCACACACATAATTTTTAGTCCAAGAAATCAAATTTGTTCCAACAGTGTAAGACAAGGAAACTTTATCTCTTTCATATACACAGGGGAAATTAAAATTTAAACAAAAGAGGAGGAAAAGACTTACAAGAATGAACATTGATTTTTTTCTGAAATGGTCTATTAGTAGAAATGTTGCTAACCAATTTATTTTATAAACCCACATTATCATCTTAATACTACATTATGTACACTGAATAGTAGCTACTCAATACTATAATAACATTAAAGTAAAATAAAATCTATTTACTACTTCCTGATCTTTAAATAAAAAAAACAAAACCCTGGAGATTGTATTGCTTGTATTAACATAGCTAAGTATTGTATTTTACAATAGAACCGCCCTTTTGGTCAGCCTCTCTAGTTAGAAATATAGCTGTTTTCCCAGTGCTTATGCAGTGTGTTCTATTAATGATTTCCTCTCCAGTAGTATGGCTTCCTCAAGTCAGAGGATTAGCTGGCATTAGATAATAGTATCTTGGAATGAAGTGAGACCTGGTGAGTTCTTCAGTGGCAAGAGTTCATTTCAAGGGTGAAACTGCAGCCGGTCCCTAATTAAAATGGCTGTTGAAACATGGGCAGACCTTACATACCATTCACAGTGGAAGAATATTTGTTTCAAACCTGTTCTTCCTGCATTGATATTCTTTGCCGACATGTTCTCCTGGTCTAACAGGCAGTAATATTCTTTGCAGTTGGAGGCTTTCAGAAATTAGCAAATGCTTAGAGAATGCCAGCAGCACTACATCCCATTTCCGACATGTTCTCCTGGTCTAACAGGCAGAGGTGAATCTAAACTAAGGAAAATAAGCCACCAAATTTCTCTGCTAAATATGATTTGTCCATATACTGGCATGTTACACAGAAATGAACACAACTTCCCTTCATTGTGCTTTCTTGGTTTTGCTGCACACAAAATGACTGTTTAATAGGGATGGGCATGAACCGGCTCACAAGCAAAATCCAGGCTCAACTTGGGCTGTTTTGAAGCTCTGGAACCAATGTTCAGGAAAGGAGCATTCCCAAATATTTCCCAGATGTTTTGGCCTGTTCAGCTGTTCAGGGCCAGCCTTTTAAACTTAACAGCTGAGTGGTGCAGGGTCAACTGCTCAGCTGTTAGGTTTAAATTGCTGGCAGCCATTTAACCCATCCATTTTGCTCCCTGCTGCTTCGAAGGACGAAGCAAAACAGAAGGGTTAAATGAAGCCCCTTCCCAGGTGATTCCTGCCCCCTTTCTCCTGGCCTCAGCGAGCTGTGGTCAGGAGAAAGGGGGAAAGGAAGTCCTTTCTTGGGTGACCTCCCCCTTCTTTCCTTGCCCTGGTGAGCCATGGCTGGGGGAAAGGTGGAAGGGAAGTCCCTTCCGTGGCTGGGAGAAAGGGAGAACTGAACTTGCTGGACCAGCTTGGTTCATGTGAGGCCTATTTGGCTCTGTTCAGTTCAGGGCTCAGTTCATGAACCTGACCCTTGAATCAAACCACCTTTTTTAGGTTCATGCCCATCCCTGCTATCTCTGTATATAATAATGTTGTTTTGGTGGTGGCACTCTCCTGAACATTCCACATGCTCCCAAATCAGTTGGCTCCCTGATCTGTCACTCAGAAGCTGTCCCTATCCACTGGCTGCGTTGCCTGAGTCTCGCCTCCAGTATTCTAAACAGTTTGCTGCCCCCCCCCCCAATAGCCAGTTGGAACAAAGAG